>NW_024082053.1:61035-62511 GCF_003009895.1 Hyaena hyaena | reverse complement strand
TTTCTCCACATCCTCGCCAGCATCTAGAGTTCTCTGATTTGCTCATTTTAGCCACTCTGACTGGTGTGAGGTGGTATCTCAGTGTGGTTTTGATTTGTATTTCCCTGATGAGGAGGGATGCTGAGCATCGTTTCATGTGTCTGTTGGCCATCTGGATGTCCTCTTTGGAGAAGTGTCTGTTCATGTCTTCTGCCCTTAATATATATTTTTATACTGACTAATAGGATTGGGAAGATTTTTATTACCTGTTTGCCATTTATTTGTTCTCTTTAATGATAAAGTAGGTGTTCAACTTTGGCCCATTTTTTTATAGATATTTAATATTTATTAATTTGCCATGAGAGCAGGGATGACCTACTTTCTTTGCCCTTTTCACTTCTATTTGATGGGAAAATGAAAATATTGAGAGCACAAAGGTATATATATCTGGGTCACATATATATTTTTGCCTATAAATTTGATTTAATAAGTATACTTATTAATGTGTTTAATTATTTAATAAGTATACCTATTAATATATTTAATTAGTTAATAAGTATGATAGATGTAATAAATATAACAGGGCCCAAATGCTAGGGAAACAGAGAAATAGAAAAAATGTTGGAGAAACCGCATCAGCAATCCATCTCAGGAAGTGATGTGACATTACCTGGTTTCCTTATCCTCCGATCCTCTATCTGTTTCAATTCCAGGATCTCAAGCTGATTTAACACAACAGTTTTATATAGTTTTAGCAACTATCATTCTCATGTGTAGTCTATGATGTTCATTCTTTTTCCACTGGGTTTAAAGAAAATGATAGGAATGGAAGAAAATAAAATGCTTTGTTTTAAACTGTTTTTTTTTCTTTCATAGTTTATTGTCAAGTTGGTTTCCACATAACACCTAGTGCTCATCCCCACAAGTGCCCTCCTCCATGCCCATCACCCCCCTTCCCCACTCCCCCACCCCTGTCAGCCCTCAGTTTGTTCTCAGTATTCAAGAGTCTCTCATGATTTGCCTCCCTCCCTCTCCCCAACTATTTTCCCCCTTCTCCTTCCCCATGGTCCTCCATTAAGTTTCTCCTAATCCTCCTATAAGTGGAAGCATATGGTATCTGTCTTTCTCTGTGTGCCTTATTTCACTCAGCACAACACCCTTAAGTTCCATCCACGTTGCTACACATGGCCAGATTTCATTCTTTCTCATTGCCATGTAGTATTCCATCGTACAGATAAACCTCATCTTCTTGATCCATTCATCTGTTGATGGACACTTAGGCTCTTTCCATGTTTTAGCTATTGTGGAGAGTGCTGCTATGAACATTGGGGTACATGTGCTCCTATGCCTCAGCATTTCTGTATCCCTTGGGTAAATTCCTAGCAGTGCTATTGCTGGGTCCTAGGGGAGTTCTATTGTTAGTTTCCTGAGGAACCTCCACACTGTTTTCCAGAGGGGCTGTACCAGTTTACATTCCCACCAACAGTGTAGGAGGGT
>NW_024082053.1:0-60442 GCF_003009895.1 Hyaena hyaena | reverse complement strand
GTTTCCCGAGGAACCTCCACACTGTTTTCCAGAGGGGCTGCACCAGTTTACATTCCCACCAACAGTGTAGGAGGGTGCCTGTTTCTCCACACACTCGGCAGCATCTATAGTCTCCTCATTCGTTAATTTTAGCCACTCTGATGGCATTAGGTGGTATCTCAGTGTGGTTTTTATTTGTATTTCCCTGATGAGGAGGGACGCTGAGCATCGTTTCATGTGTCTGTTGGCCATCTGGATGTCCTCTTCAGAGAAGTGTCTGTTCATGTCTTCTGCCCATTTCTTCACTGGATTATTTGTTTTTTAGGTGTGGAGTTTGGTGAGTTCCTTATAGATTTTGGATACTAGCCCTTTATCTGATATGTCATTTGTAACTATCTTTTCCCGCTCCGTCAGTTGCCTATTAGTTTTATTGATCGTTTCCCTTGCCATGCAGAAGCTTTTTATCTTGATGAGGTCCCAATAGTTCATTTTTGCTCTTGATTCCCTTGCCTTTGGGGATGTGTCAAGTAAGAAGTTGCTGCCATTGAGGTCAAGGAGGTTGTTTCCTGCTTTCTCCTCTACGGTTTTGATAGTTTCCTGTCTCACATTCAGGTCCTTTATCCATTTTGAGTTTAGTTTTGTGTATGGTGTGAGACAGTGATCTAGTTTCATTCTTCTGCATGTTGCTGCCCAGTTCTCCCAGCACCATCTGTTAAAGAGGCTGTCATTTTTCCATTGGATACTCTTTCCCGCTTTGTCAAAGATTAATTGGCCGTACATTTATGGGTCCAATTCTGAGTTCTCTGTTCTGTTCCATTGGTCTATGTGTCTGTTTTGTTTCAATACCATACTGTCTTGATGATTACAGCTTTGTAGTAGAGGCTAAACTCCAGGATGGTGATGCCTCCCGTTTTGGTTTTCTTCTTCAGTATTACTTTGGCTATTCGGGGTTTTTTGTGGTTCCATACAAATTCTAGGATAGTTTGTTCTAGCTTTCAGAAGAATGCTGGTGCAATTTTGATTGGGATTGCATTGAATGTGTAGATTGTTTTGAGTAGTAATGACATTTTAACAATATTTATTTCTGACCCATGAGCATGGAATGTTTTTCCATTTCTTTGTGTCTTCTTCAATTTCCTTCATAAGTTTTCTATAGTTTTCATCACACAGATCTCTTATATCTTTGGTTAGGTTTATTCCTATGTATTTTATGGTTTTTTGTGCAATTGGGAATGGGATCAGTTTCTTGATTTCTCTTTCTGTTGCTTTATTATTGGTGTATAAAAATTCATCCGATTTCTGTACATTGATTTTGTACCCTGCAACTTTGCTGAATTCATGGATCAGTTCTAGTAGGCCTCTGGTGGAGTCTGTTGGGTTTTCTATGTAGAATATTATGTCATCTGCCAAAAGTGAAAGTTTGATTTCTTCTTTGCCAATTCTGATGTGTTTTATTTCCTTTTGTTGTCTGATTGCTGACCCTAGGACTTCCAGCACTATGTTAAACAACAGTGGTGAGAGTGGACATCCCTGTCGTGTTCTTGATCTCAGGGGGAAAGCTCTCAGCTTTTCCACATTGAGGATAATGTTAGCTGAGGGCTTCTCATAGATGGCTTTTATGATGTTTAGGTAAGTTCCTTCTATCCCGAATTTCTCAAGGGTCTTTATTAAGAAAGGATTCTGTATCTTGTCAAATGCGTTTTCTGCATCTATCGACAGGGTCATATGGTTTTTATCTTTTTTTTTTTTGTTGATGTGATGTATCACATTGATTGATTTGCGAATATTGAACCAGCCCTGTAACCCAGGAATGAATCCCACTTGATCATGGTGGATAATTCGTTTTATGTACTGTTGGATTTGATTTGCAAGTATCTTGTTGAGGATTTTTGCATCCATATTGATCAACGATATTGGCCTGTAGTTCTCTTTTTTTGCTGGGTCTCTGTCTGGCTTGGGAATCAAAGTGATGCTGGCTTTGTAGAATGAGTCCAGAAGTTTTCCTTCCATTTCTATGTTTTGGAATACCTTGAGAAGAATGGGTATTAACTCTGATTTAAATATCTGGTAGAATTCCTGAGGGAAGCCATCTGGCCCAGGGCTCTTATTTGTTGGGAGATTTTTGATAACGGATTCAATTTCTTCACTAGTTATGGGTCCGTTCAGATTTTCTATCTCTTCCCATGTGAATTTTGTTAGTGTGTGTATGTTTAGGAATTTGTCCATTTCTTCTAGGTTGTCCAGTTTGTTGGCATATAATTTTTCATAGTATTCCCTGAGATTGCCTGTATTTCTGAGGGATTGGTTGTAATAAATCCATTTTCATTCATGATTTTGTCTATTTGGGTGCTCTCTCTTTTCTTTTTGAGAAGCCTGGCTAGAGGTTTGTCAATTTTGTTTATTTTTTCAAAACAACAACTCTTGGTTTCATTGATCTGTTCAACTGTGTTTTTTTGATCCTATATTGTTTATTTCTACCCCGATTTTTATTATTTCACTTCTTCTGCTGAGATTGGGGTGCTCTTGTTGCTCTCCTTCTACTTCCTTTAGGCACGCTGTTAGATTTTGTATTTGTGCTTTTTCTAGTTTCTTGAAATATGCCAGGAGTGCAATGTACTTTCCTCTTAGGACTGCCTTTGCCGCATCCCAAAGAGTTTGGATTGTTGCATTTTCATTTTCATTTGTTTCCATATATGTTTTAATTTCTTCTCTAATCACCTGATTGGCCCATTCATTCCTTAGTAGGGTGTTCTTTAACCTCCAGGTTTTTGGAGGTTTTTCAGACTTTTTCCTGTGATTGATTTCAAGTGTCATAGCACTGTGATCTGAAAATGTTCATGGTATGATCTCCTTTCTTTTATAATTTTTGAGGGCTGCTTTATGTCTCAGTATGTGATCTATCTTGGAGAATGTGCCATGCGTACTTGAGAAGAAAGTGAATTCCATGGCCTCAGGATATAGAGTTCTAAATATATCTGTCAAATCCATCTGGTCCAATGTGTCATTCAAGTCCATTGTTTCTTTAGTGATTTTCTGTCTAGTTGATCTATCCATTGCTGCAAGTGGAGTATTAAAGTCCCCTGCTATTAGCACATTCTTATCCATAAGATTGCTTCTGTTTGTGATTAATTGTTTTATGTATTTGGGTGCTTCCGTATTTGGTGTGTAGACACTTATAATTGTTATCTCTTCCTGATGGATAGACCCTGTAATTATTATATAATGCCCTTCTACATTCCGTGTTACTGCCTTTACTTTAAAGTCCAGGTTGTCTGATATGAGTATGGCTACTCCAGCTTCCTTTTGACTTCCCATAGCATGATAGATATTTCTCCATCCCCTTACTTTCAATCTGAAGGTGTCCTCAGGTCTAAAGTGAGTCTCTTGTAGTCAGTAAATAGATGGTTTTTGGGTTTTTTTTTTTTCCCTCCATTCTGCTACCCTAGGTCTTTTCATTTGAGCATTTAGTCCATTTACATTCAGTGTTATATTGAAAAATATGGGTTTAGAGTCATTGTGTTCTCTGTAGGATTCATGCTTGTGGTGGTGTCTCTGGTATCTTGTGTTCCTTGCAACATTTCCCTCATAGAGTCCCCCTAGGATTTTTTGCAAGGCTGGTTTAGTGGTGATGAATTCTCTCAATTTTTGTTTATTTGGGAAGACTTTTATCTCTCCGTCTATTCTGAATGACAGGCTTGCTGGATAGAGGATTCTTGGCTACATATTTTTTCTGTTCATCACATTGAAGATTTCCTGCCATTCCTCCCTGGCCTGCCAAGATTCAGTAGATAGGTCTGTAACTACTCCTATAGGTCTCTTTGTATTTTAGGGCCCTTTTATCCCTAGCTGCTTTCAGAATTCTCTCTTTGTCCTTATATTTTGCCAGTTTCACTATGATATGTCATGCAGAAGATGGATTCAAGTTACGTCTGAGGGGAGTTCTTTGTGCCTCTTGGATTTCAATGTCTGTTTCCTTCCCCAGATTGGGGAAATTCTCAGCTATAATTTGTTGTTCAAGGACTCCTTCAGCACCTTTCCCTCTCTCTTCCTCTTCTGGAATTCCTGTGATACAGATATTGTTCCGTTTGATTGAATCACTCAGCTCTGGAACGCTCCTTTCCTGTTCCTGGATCAGTTTATCTCTCTTTTTCTCGGCTTCCTCTTTTTCTACAATTGTGTCTTCTATTTCACCTATTCTCATCTCTGCCTCTTCAATCCATGCATTGGACATCTCCATTTTATTATGCACCTCATTTATAGCAGTTTTTAATTCATCACAACAATTTTTAAGCTCCATAGTCTTTGTAGAAATAGCTTCTCTGATGTCTTCCATCCTTTTTTCAAGCCCAGTGATTAATTTTATTACTATTGTTCTAAATTCTTGTTCAGCTATGTTGCTTATATTTGTGTTAAGCAGCTCTTTAGCTGCCATTTCTTACTGGAATTTCTTTAGAGGAGAGTTCTTCCGTCTAGTCATTTTGGCTAGCTTTCTATCTCTTGTCAGTTTTAAAAGCTTGCTATGTGCTCTGCACCTGTGAGTACTGCTGTATTAAGGAAGGCTCATTGACTGTCCAGAGCCTGTCCATTCAGGAAGTGTTCTTTTAATGGTGTGTCTTGGTCTCTCTTGTTGAAACTTTGGTTATTTTATTTCACTGTTTGTAGTGGTATTTGGGACTCTCCACCTTGTGTACTTTGGCTTGTTTCTTGTGATAGCCCTGGAAGAGAAAACAGACAGACAAGCATACAGGGAACAAAGGCATGCAAACGCACAGACAAATCCAACAAAAGAGGAAACTGAAAGGAAAAAAGAAAAAGAAAATAATAATAATAATAATAATAATAATAAGAAGAAGAAGAAGAAGAAGAAGAAGAAGAAGAAGAAGAAGAAGAAAAACAAAGAAGGGGGAAAAAACCCAAAAGACAAAGGACAGTTTAAAAGTATAAAACCAGAATTCCCAGCTACAAATAGATAGTAGGATGTATGCAGTGCTGATGGAAGAGCATATACACAGAGAGAAATGTCAAGGCGGGGAGAAAGCAAAATTGGAGAATGACCAGAAAGAGAGACTAAGAAGCTTAATTCAGAGAGAAAGAGGAGAATATGGTAGGAACTTTGGCCTATTTATAAACTGGTTTATGTTCTTACTATTAGTTTTGAGAGTTATGTATGTTTTCTGATTACAAGTCTTTGCTGGATATGTGATTTACAATTATATTCTCCCACTCTGTACCTTGCCTTTTTATTCTCTTTACAGCTGTCTTTCACAGAGCAAAATTATTAAAATTTTGGTCCAGTCCAATTTATTAGTTTTTTCATGTATGGATTATGATTTTGGTGTCATATCTAGGAACTCTTTGCTTAACCCTAGATAATGAAGACTTTTTCCTGTCTTTTATTTAAAAAGTTTTAAAGTTGTAAATTATACATTTAATCTATGACCTTTTTTGAATTAATTTTATTTAAGGTGTAAAGTATAGATAAAGTTTATTTTGTTTAATATGAACGTACAACAGTTCCAATGTCATTTTGAGAAGACAGGTCTTTCTCCATTGTTTTTGCATTTGTCAAAAATCAAATTATGATGTTTTCTCTGAATGTTTTTGAACCCCTTATTTTGTTCCATTGATCTCTATATCTATTCCTTGTGAATACACAGTATCTTGATTGTTGTAGATTTATAGCAAGTCTTAGAATTGGGCAGAATTATTCCTCCTTTCATTTTCAAAACTGTTTTAACTATTCTATTTGTTTTGACTTTCTATATAGATTCTAGAATGAGCATTAACTATGTGTATTTAAAAATTCTGCTGGTATTTTTATTTTAATTAGGTATAATTGACATCTTCATTATTCATCTTCCAATTCATGTACAAGGTATGTCATTCTATTTATTTAGGTCTTCTTTGACTTTTTTCCCCAGGATTTCATAGTTTTTAGTATACTGATCTTATACCTATTTTGTTAGATTTATACCTAAGTATATGTATTTTTAAATGGTTATAATTTTTTTAATTTCAATTTTCTGTTTTACATTATTAGTTTATAGAAACACCATTGGCTTTTGCAGGTAGACTACAATCTTACTAAATTCACTTGTTATTCCTAGGAAGATTTTGTTGGATTCTTTGGGATTTTCTACATAGACAATCATGCCACCTGTGTGATTTATTTCTTCTTTTTTATTATGTATGCTTTTTAATTTTCTTTGTCTTATTGCACTGACTAGGACTTTTAATACAATGTTGTATAGAAGTAGTAAGACTTGTCATACATAGTTGCCTTGTCCTCTATCTTGGTATGGCAGGCAAGCATTTCATATTTCACCATTAAGCAAAATGGTAGATGTGGATTTTAGTGTAAGTGCCTTTTGATTTATTTACTGATTTTAATTTTATTAATATATTTCACAGTTTTATTAGACTTTTTTAAAAAAGTAATCTCTGCACCTAACACGGGACTTGAACTCATGACCCTCAGATCAAGAGTCACATACTTTACTGACTGAGCCATCCAGGAGCCACAACTTAGGTGCCTTTTCAAAAAAAATTTTTAATGTTTATTTATTTTTGAGAATGAGAGAGACAGAGCATGGGTGGGGGAGGAGCAAAGAGAGAGGGAGACACAGAGTCCAAAGCAGGCTTCAGGCTCTGAGCTGTCAGCACAGAGCTTGATGCAGAGTTTGAACTCACGAACCTCAAGATCATGACCTGAGCCGAAGTTGGATGCTCAACCGACTGAGCCACCCAGGAACCTCTAGGTGCCTTTTCAAAGAAAATTCTTTTCTATTTCTAGTTTGCTTAGGTTTTTAAAAATTATGAATAGATAAAAATTTGTCAAATGCTTTTTCTGTGTTGATTGATATGGCAATGGTGTTTTTCTTCTTTAGACTATCGATATGGTAGATTATATTGATTGAGTTTCAAATATCAAAGAAGCCTTCCATTCCCAGGATAAGCCCCGTTTGGATATGGTATATTATTCATTGTATTATTTCTGCATTAAGTTTCCTAATATTTTGTTCAAGATTTTTGCGTCTTTTTATGAGCAATATTGTGTCTATAGTTTTCTTCTTGTATTATCTTCCTCTGGTTTTGTTATCAGTATAGTTTTGGCTTCATAAAATGATCTATAAAGGGTTCCTTCCTTTTCTGTTTTCTGCTAGATGTCATATGAAGTTGACAATATTTTTCTTTAGATGTCTCGTAGAGTTTGCCAGTAAAACCATTTGATCCTGAAGATTTTGTTTTTTCAAAAAAATTTTAAGTAAAACTTTAATTTATTTTGTAACGTTAGGATAGTTTGGGTTCAGTATTCCATCTTAGGTTTTAGTTATATCAGTTTGTGGACTTTGAGAAATTGGTCATTTCCTCTAAGTTGTTGAATTTATATGCAGAGGATTATTCCTAGTATTTCCTTATTATCCTGTCTTCAGGGTCGGTAGTGATAGCCTTCCTTTTATCTGATATTGATAATTTGTGTTTTCTCTGTTTCTTTGTAGGTCTTGCTAGAATTTTATCAACTTTAGTGTTCACAAAGAATCAGTTTCCATTTCTTTGATTTTCCTTTTCTTTTTGTTTCATTGATTTTCTCTATGTTTGCCTATTTTCAATGTAATAATTTCTGCTTTTAAATTTTTAATTTCTTGCATTCTGCATGTTTTACATTTATTTTGCTCCTTTTTTTAGTTTTCTTAAAATGGAAGCTTAGATTATTGATTTGAGATCTTTCTTCTTTTCTATTAAAGACATTTAATGCTGTAACTTTTCCTCTCAACACTGCTTCAACTGCATACCACAAATTATGATGTAATACTATTGTTTCATTTCAGTTCAACACGTGTTCTAATTTAGTAATTACTTTTTGACCCAAGGATTTTGAGAAGTATGCTGTTTTATTTCCAAGTGCTTGGAAATATTCTTGTTTTCTGTCCGTTATTGATTCCTAGTTTAATTTCATTACGGTCAGAGAATATATTTTGTGAAATTTCAGTCTTTTTAAATGTCTAATTTTGTTTTATGGCCCAAGATATGGTCTACTTTGGTGAATGTCCTGTGTGCACTGGAAAAGAATGTGTATTCTGGTGTTCTTGGTTGGAGCATTCTATAAATATCTATTAAATCCAGTTAGTTGGTGCTGTTGCTCCATTCCTTTATAACCTCACCCTTGCTGGTTTTCACTCCACTAGTTCTATCTCTTATTGAGAGAGGAATGTTAAAATATCCAAATATAATATTGGGTTTGCCCACTTCTTTCGTTTTGGTCCATTTTTGCTTCATGTATTTTTATGCTTTGGGGGAGGTGTATACACATTTAAGATTATTATGTATTACATCATTATGTACACTGTATTATTATGTAATGTCTCTCTTTGTCGTTGGAAATTTTCTTTACTCTGAAGTCCTTATTACCTGATAGTAGTACTGTCACTCTAGCTTTCTTTTGACTAGTATTGACATGATATATATTTTTCCCATCCTTTTACATTAAACCTATCTGTATCATTAGAGTTGAGTTTCCTGTACTTCCACAGCTGCATCTGCGTCCAAGGTCAAGTGGTGGGAGGATAGAGAGAGAAAAAAATCTTGTGACAGTTGGTTTCACTCTCTTAGAATGGCAGCTTCCCTGAGAGAAAGAAAGGCTCCCTCCTGCAAAATTTTGAACCCTGTAGGCTCTTATTAATGGCCAAGGCCATTGCTGTCATGGATTGCTTGGGATGGAACACAGAGAATGGAGAAAGGAGAGAGAAGAAAAATGGAGAACAATTCCTACAGTCTCTCTTAGCAGTATGAGTTCCCCTTCTAAGAACTAGTGTTTGAGAGCCAGAGTGTTTCTCCTGAAGCTGTCTTTGCACCCTGATATCCACTATGGTTTGGCTAGAGAATACTGAGGGGATGGCAGAGATAGTAAACTCCTTGCTGATGCTGTGGAACTTTCAGATCTGTTCATCATCGTCATCCCCCTGCTACGATTTATTTTCCAAGGTCCTCAAATAGCTAGTTCATGCATTTTGTCCAGATTTTATTCAGTGTAAGCAACAAGGCAAGATGTTTTTGCTCCATCATATCCAGACTCATAATTTTACATACCCTTTTCCTTTAAAATTATGTTATTCTTGTTCAAGGATTCAACAATGGAGAATAGTTAACTTAGTTCTTCTAGAATGCTGTCTCAAGCCTGCTGTCCGCAAGCCTTTTCCATGTTGAATCTGGTCCTAGGTCTCACTGTCCTTTGTTGAGTTTTAAGTCAGTACATCCTATGCGAGTGGTCAGGATTGTCCTTGTTTGAACTTTGAGATTCTCAGTGACACCAGGCACTGCCTCTCACAGATTCCTTCTTCTTGCACTCTTCCCATGCCTTCCATACTTCCACAGTCTCCAACTGCTCCTTAAATATGGCCTTCTCTGGGTCTAGGTTGCAGACTCATTGTTCTTTTCCTAGGTAATCTCATCCCTCAGCTTACCATTAGCTTGCTTATGGTTTTTAAGTACTTATCTGTAGTCCAGAGTTTCCTCCTGAGTTCACATGCATATAATTGCTCTCTGGACATTTCTGCTTCCATATATTTGTAGGCACCACAAACTCACATTTCTCTATCTCAATAAAGACACTCCTATGTATTCAGTCACCCACTAAAAACAAAATTACCCTTGAAACCCCACTGTTGGTTTTCTCCCCAAATATTAACTCAATCACTGAATTAATAATAATTATTCTCCTCCTTCTACTACTTGTCCTTCTCCTCCTTCTTCTACTACTATTACTACTACTTCTTTTTCTTTTTCCTCCTCTTCATCCTCCTCCTTCTCCTCCTCCTTCTGGTCAATTCCTGTGTCTCCCCCCCCCNTTGCAGATTTGTGAAACAGCAAATAAAAAGTAAGTAGTTACTGATGAGGCTTTGGAATGGTGGAGCTTAGGAAGTGATGGCAAAGAAAGCCCCCCCCCCCCCCCACCCAGTGCACAAAGGTGCTTTTATTAAAGCACAGGGACAGAACCTGTGGGCAGAAAGAGCTGCACAGTGATTGTGAAGAGTCATTGATTATATACTTTTAAGTTGGCAGATGTTGAGACAAAGGGAGTCTCTAAAAGGACATTCATATGTTAAAGAAAACTTACAGGATCCTAGAGGTCTGGCTGTTGTCAAACTAAGGTTGCATTTTGCCTGTAGCAAAGCATTAACACTAAGGCAGCCAGGAGTTCCTTGAGGAATGTCACACTCTGTGTCTCAGATATTTATCAATCCAGGTCAAGTCTTAAGGGAATTAAATTTTATCTATGTTTCTTTTGCCCTTGTTTTCCTCATCATCCCCCCACCCCCCTCCCCAACAAATTTGATGCTTAATCTTTAAGGTTGCTGAAGGTGGAAGTTCTTATCTTTTGTAACTTCTTCCTACTTAATAGGGGCATAGAGATGTCTCTACTTATAGGTCAACATTGGTCAACTGGGGAGTTTATATATCGGAGTTACAAAAGGCAGAGGCAGCTGAATCCAAGATAGACAACAAATATGAATCATCTTGAGTAGAAAGGATCATCGGTTGGCTGGATTAATCTCTGCTTCATTCCACTACTGCTACCTAGTCTGGGGCTATTCTTCTGTTAACTAAAATATTTTACTTGGTACCTTTGCACTTACTCTTCCTTCATTCCAATCTATTTTCTTGTATAGTTAGGGAATCTTTCAGAAATATACATTTTATCTGGTCATTCCCTCAAGTTTTGTAAAATGTTCAATTTCTCTAACGCTTCATTTCTTAAGGTTTTTAACAACTTACTGTGTCATCCTCAATATCTCTCAATCTCTCTGTATTAGTTTCCTGTTGCTGCATAACAAATTACCCTAAAACTTAACAGGTTAAAACCATACACATTTACCATTTCTCAGTTTGTGTGTGTCATAAATCTGGGCATGGCCTAGCTGGGACTCTACTTCAAGGTGTCTCATAAGGCTTCAATTGAAGAGTTGGCCTGGGCTGGGCTCTTAGATGAAGGCTCATCTGAGGAGGGATTTGTTTCCAAACTCATTTACATGACTGTTGGCAGAATTCCATTGCACTGAGGGCCTCAGTTCTTTCCTGACTTTTGGCTAGAAGCCTCCTCCTTCACATGGACCTCTCCAGCATGCAACTTACTTCATCAAAGTCAGCAGGAGAGAGTCTCATGGCAACACAGGAGTCACATCTTTTTTACTTAACCAAGAAAGTACGATCCTATCACCTTTGTCATTTTCTGTTGGTTAAGAGTAAGTCCAAAGTGAGGTCCAGCTCACTGCCCATGGGAGGGTCAGGTGTGGATCGCAGAGTGCTATCTGAAAAGTCATTCTACCACATCTAGTACCTTCTTTTCTGCATCTCCTCTCTTAATGTCTCTGTGCTGCTTTCTGAATTGTCCTTTAAATGTTTCCAATTTATTAAATCTCTGTTCACTGGTGTCTAGACTACCGTATAACCTATATATTGAGTTTCATCAATTACTATATTTTTTGTTTCTATGATTTCCACTGAGGATGAAATATGCCTATTCTCTTTTCCTTAAATCCTTTATTGTTATTTTCTTCTTTTAACTCTGGGTGTTTTACATCAACTTATTTTAAAGCCTCCTTTATTTTTCTCTTTTATTTATTCTTTCTTAGATCAGAATCTTCCCACTTAGTTCATCTTCTGACTGTCTCTCATGGAAGTAATCTCAGTGTGCTTTGTAATTTTTAAGATCTATGAATGTGTCTTCAGTGGGATTTATCTTCCATGGTAACACATGAAAGTTGCATTTATATGCTTATTTCTAGAGACATCACTATGAGAGTGATTTTTCAGTGCCTGTAATAAATACAGATTCAAAAACATTTCCTTAAGTTTTTCTCTCTTCCTTGGTTTTTCTCCTATTCTATTACCGTTCCTTCTCACTTATCTTTGCTGGCTCCTTCATTCAGCTCCCTGACTCAAAATATTAGAATTCTACAGTGCTCTGTCCTATATCGCCTTCTCTTCATCATCAATATCCAGTCACTTGGCTTTAAATTGTATGTGTATTGGATGATTCACAAATCCCTCTTTCTCTCTCCAACTATGAACTACAGACTTAATTATTAAAGTTTTAATTCACCAGTTTGATATTTAGTAGGCATCTCAATCTTAACATTACTGAAATGTTTAGTTGAGTGTATTCATAAAGCTGAACTGAAGGGGGGTAATAGAGAGGTGGTATTTGAAGATAGAGAAGACAAAATTAGTTCCAGAGACTAGGACAGAGGGCCTCAGCCTCAGAGTTTGAATGTGAGAAGAATTTAGTTATAAATCCAGATTCCTGGGCTACACTCCATAGATTCTGCCATAGTTGTTCTAGGCTGGGATCTAGGACTCTGCATCTTAATATCCCAGGTGATTCTGATGCAGGGATCTAAGCAAAACACTTTGAAAAACCTTTTCCTACCTGATGGTTATAGTGGGTCTCCTAATACTATGCTGCCTACTTGGTTCTTATTACTTAAGGACAGGGCAAGAGTAAGTTTTTCATATACACAACTGGATACAGCTGGGAAATTTTAATTGTGTTACAATTAGACTTAAAATTATATTTTTTCACCTTTCCTTGTAGGCCAGTTTTAGCACAAGAGACATCTGTTAGTTGGACTCACCTATTTTATTTAAATAAAGTGACTCTAACAAGGGTTTGCTATGATTGATAGCATATAGAAGGAAAGATTAAAGATCTTTCTTCAGTTCTACATTGTGTAACTGTCTCAGTTCTACATTTATCTCTCCTTCTCATAAATCTGCATTCTCTGATCTTCTAAGCTGCTTATTTCTTTCTTATTGAAATTCTCCAGGGGCGCCTGGGTGGCTCAGTCAGTTAAGTGTCTGATTTTGACTCGAGTTATGATCTTGTGGTTTGTGAGTTCAAGCCCCGCGTCAGGCTCTGTACTGACAGCTCAGAGCCTGGAGACTACCTCTGATTCTGTGTCTCCCTCTTCCTGCCCCTCCCCTGCTCATGCTCTCTCTCTCAAAGAATAAATAAGCATTAAAAAAATTTAAAAGAAATTCTCCATTCCTCACTATTTTACCTTTTACTTTCTAAGTCTTTCTAAACTTGTCTTTTTGCATGCTAATCTGTATTTAACATGCTTGTTTCAGTGGTGCTATCATGGCAGATATAGTTTTCATGATACTAAAACTCTTTTTTTATAGATACCTCTTTATTGGTAGGAGGGCCAGTCTCTCACGTGAGAAACCCAAATTCATTCAAGCATACAGTATGCCTTTCCCAAAACAAGAGACCATATTTAAGTGAGGAGTATTAAGAAAGCCAACTAAGATAAAAATAGTATGCCCATTTTATATCTTAACTCCAAGTTGACCACTTCTTTATTGCACTTCACAGTATCAGATTGAGTTCTCAAAGAGGGGAGGGAGAAAAGTGTTTACTTTTTACAAGTATAGAAGCTCTTCCAGAACACTATGATATTATTGAGTAAATTACTTTTATGAGACTGATGTGCTACCTACTGTGCTAATGAGGCACCTTGAGTAAATTGCTTTTAGTAAAATTCTAAATGAACATCTTGTGGCTGGAAAGTCAATATACATCTAAATCATTTTAGCACCAATCTCCATTAATAAAACACTGTAAGAATAATAACATTGAAGTACCCTATTCTGAATTTCATAATATTATATGTGTTCCTAATGATAGTTTCATTTCCAAATCTGAGGCACTCTTATCAGAGAAACAAAATTTACAATTATTTCAAGGTCATCACTGCCTAATCATCATCTTTGGAAAATTATGGTAGCATGATTGCTTTTTAAAGGTTAGAGTCTATTTAGCAAACTCAAGATTGAAGATATTATGATTAGTATCTATTACTATTTCAGAATTGACATGAAATATAATTGTGATTTGAATGATCTGAAAGGTTAAAGTCACTGGTACCCAAAGATGATTCCCAAACTGTTGCACCATGGAGGAAAGCACTTAGGCTGACTTAAAAATAATCTGTCTTTATATCCCTAAGTGAGAGCTGAAAGCATATTGTTAAGACAGAATTGTTGAAGATGCTAGAAATATATGCTGGTCACAAAAGGCTTGATGGAGGGCAAAAGCTGTAAAAACTAGCAATTCCTTTACTACAATAAGAATTCTAGGCACCCAGAATTCTTATAAAAAGAGGTAGGTAATTTTCTAAAGGCAGAATTTATACTGCTTATTGTTGCCATAGACATACCAAAGGAAAATCTGGGTGGCATTACTATCCTGGTGATATGCTTACTCTGCTTATCATCTTATATAGAAGATCTCAAGTTTGCTTGGGGCGCCTGGGTGGCGCAGTCGGTTCAGCATCCGACTTTGGCTCAGGTCATGATCACACGGTTTGTGGGTTCGAGCCCCGCGTCGGGCTCTGTGCTGACACTGGAGCCTGTTTCAGATTCTGTATCTCCCTCTCTCTCTGACCCTCCCCTGTTTATGCTATATCTCTCTCAGAAATAAATTAAAAAAAAAAAAAAGATCTTAAGTTTGCTTTTCTAACTGATGCTTGACCTAATGATATTCTTTTGGCTCACATGTACAAGTTATCTATTTCCTCCTGTGGCCAATGACAAACAGGAAAAGGAGTTAGTCAAGTCAATGGATATTTACTTAACAGAAGAAATAAAGGTGAATGTATCATGGTATCTGGACAGCCATGTTACTCAGAAGAAGAGAATGGATTTTGTTACAGAACTAGTAGTTGCTGAGTGTGCTCAGATTTCTGTCTTCAGCTTAAAATATTCTCTAAGTGTTTAAAAAATCATACATTGCTAACTATAATATAAACAAGATAAAATAAATAAAAAATAAGAATTGTATTAAAGGCTAGTGATTAAATGGAGGAAGGCTTAGACATGATATAAATGGTTATCATTTGAGGAATAGATAGGGCATCCAGGAATAGAAGCTCAAATCGGTGTTAGAACTGGGAGTATAGATAAAGGAGGAAGTTCTGGACTAAACAATGTATAAGAGTTTCTAATAAATAGGACTTTTTTACACTACACCCACTTCTGTCCACCCCAAGTCTCTGATAGGCCTTCGTACTGGCCATGTGTATATTATTTGTGGGATAATGAAGCAAGGAAAAAGGTGGAGACCAATTGACCTAAATTCTTTACAAAGCTTAAAGCTGCCTGAGGATGGGTAGTTCTTTTATCAGATATTTCTACTCATCTCACTCAATAAGGTCTTTGATTTTCATTTTTGCTTTCTTCCTGTTTCAGGTTGCTTTTCTGGAAATAATGATCAACTTTTGGCAATTAGGCAGAAGAGTGGAAAGCCAGCATTCACTTTTTACCATTCACAAGACATTCAGAAGAGCCTGGATATAGCTCCACAAAAGATGTATAAACATAGCTATCATTCCTCTTCTAAAGCTCAAATAAACAAAAACCACCAAATTGTTAATTCAGCATTTCCAAGACCTGCATATGACCCATCTCTCAATCTGCTGGCTATGGCTGGTCAAGATCTTGAAGTGGAAAACCTTCCTATCCCTGCAGCAAATGTAATTGTGGTGGTAAGTGTTGTGTTTAACTGATGCTGATGCTGCTACTTTCCTCTGTGGTTGATGCTTGGGAAAACAAAACAAAACAAAAAATAGTAGTGAATACTTATCACTGGATCTCAATGATAATTTACCACTGCACTTCTCATTCTTTGATATTTCTTTTCTTTTTTGGTACTTGATTATTGTCTGTTGAATTCCTCTTGAAAGTAAGCCCATGAAATAAGGAACCTTGTCTGTATCCTCTGTGTACAGCAAGGTGCATGGTACATAGTGGGTGCTCAATAAATATTTGAATAAAAAATTCCTTTAGGAAAGGTGTGCAGTTATAGTAGGTAATACTCTGCACTGAGCCTCTGTCTTCTGTGACAATCTGTTCAGCAGACAGGGCTTAGTCTCCGTTTATATAACTAACTAGTACCTACTGTAGATGTTCTAGCCACTCATCTTAAAATTGTAACAAATGAAGAGACCACTTAAAGGTGGGGGTGTAGAAGGGGGAAGGTAGTTTTCTGTCACTGAAATAAATAAGATGGCTTGGGAGTCACAGATGGATAATATTCCTCATATCACTGCAGAGGCACAACCCTTTATTAATCAAGATAATACAGTGGTTCCATCACTTGTATTCTCAGGGTATCTAAATCAGGCCAGAGTTTTCCAATTTATGAAAGTATCATAGTTTAAATACATGCTGAAGCCAACACCCTATATAGACTATAATCCCTCTTAAGATTAAAATCACAACAGGAGGATTCACACTAAAACTACAAGTCAGCACCTAAATGGCTGTTATTGTCTTTCTGCCCCCAAGTGTAATCAACTATGTTGACTTTTGAGGCCAAAATCATTGAACTAAACCATATTGACATTTTGACAACCTCTTTATGAACCAAATGTAATTAAGTTTAATAAACTTTTCTTCTTTTTCTTTGTTTTTTATCTGCTACACATAGGACTCTTTACTTGATATTGAGAATCAAAGATCCATTCATTGATGTTTTCAACTAGCATTGAGTATTTATTATGATCCAGTTGTCATTTGGGGAATCCAGAAATAGAAATAGATGAAAGGGAATCTCTGGTTTTGCTTGGCAAATGTCTGATGGGAAATGTCAGTAATTCAATAAAAATCATAAATTGAGAATACAAGATGAGTTCTTGTTACAAAATATGTGGGTCACTTGGCCTCCTGAAGTACTTGAACAAATTTTGTGTATTTACATGAGTAACAGATGTTCTGAAGGTGAAAGCCATGTACCCTGTCTATTCGGTGAAGATAAATGATGTTAATGGTGTGGCTGTAACTGGATGTGCCTGTGTTAATGCTAGGGCTCATGGGAGATATTTCCTCCGTGACCATCATATTCCCAGAATCATCAACTCTTAAAGTCACTGAATTGCCATTCAAGAAGTTGTTCTATCTTGTAATGTCATGTACTCTCCAGTTAATATTATGGAGGATAAAAGGCATCAATGAGGAAATCTGGCAGGTCATTTCACTTTTAACCTACTTGTGGTTTGGAGATTCATGAAGAAGCTGTGCTTTTTCTTTTGAGTGACAATTACATGGAGGAAATAGGCAAATTTGTGTATTAGCCTCCTTTAACCTCTTGTGATCTAGTCTGTAACCATGCTGTGGCTTTGGTAGCTTGCAACAATTGCTAGTGTCAGTGTTGCGTATAATCTATTGACATTACTTATGCATGTGTGATTTAGTAGGAAAGCCAGGGAAGTAAGGTTATTTTAAAATATATCAATAATGTTCTGCTTACTCAAAAAACAGAAGGTCAACACTTCATCAACTGTTAGCTGGTTTGAAGGTTCATTCTATCCAGAAAAGAGGCTTATAAATGAAGTATAGATGATGAAAGGGAGATACTCTGGTGGCTAAATCACTTTAATAGAGTAATTGATGACCATGTAGCTAAGGTGAACATGTTTTATGTGTGTATAAAATACACATGTAAATATGTAGGCTTTTCCATATATATAATGTATATATATGGAATATATGGAATATATGGAATATATATATATATATATATATATATATATATATATTGAGGAATACTGCAGTGATACCAAGGAATTATTTTATTTAATTTATACCAAAATGAGCAGCATTCATGAGTACGTTTCCTGTATTAGAGAAATAACTGGGAATTTTTTTTAAGCCAGAGTAAAAAGGCCAGTGCCAGTTTCCAAAAAGTGTATGTAACTTTTAAGACTTCTGATGAGAGGGAGAGATGACTTTTTCTCTTCCTAAATGAGAAATTTAAAAGGGACATGGAAGATGTGTGCGTCACCCCTCCTCAGATTCTCAGCTGTCTTCACAAAGCATTTTGTTAGAGGATTTGTCCACAAATGAATTTTTTCTTTTTTTTTTTCTTTCTTTTATGATCAGGAAAATTTGTAGTTTATTTATTCCAAAGAGAGAACAGTGCAATTAGAATGTTTATCCCAGAGAATGCTAATTACATCCCATAAGCTCAACTAAGATGCAGTTATTAGGATTTCTGTACAAATGCAATACAGAGGAAATATGAATGTCCTCAAGATTAGGGCTATAGTAGAAGTAAAAAAAAAAAAAAAAGGCTTTAAACAAATATTTGCTGGAAATTTCATAGTCCTATATCAGGCTGCAAGGCCACAACATCAGGTAGGAGAGAACCTAGGTGTCTGGATGAAGATGGTAGATTGGAAGCAGCTACAGGCTTTCCCAGTTTAGCAAGGTCAGCATAGGTTGCTGAGTGAAGAATATTCTAGCCTGGGGAAAATCTGAGAAAACTGAGACTAGGAAGACTTTGGAATGAATACAAAAGTTGGGACATTATGATTACTTTATGGGCTGGCCTTCATAGGAAGGAAAATAAAAGGAAGAAAAAGGAGAAGGGCCAAGAGGAAGAGGAGGAAGAGGAGGATGATGAGATAAGAAAATGGAGGGGAGATGATGGGAAGGGATAAAGTAACGGAGAAAGGAAGAAAGAGAGGGGCCCCTGGGTGGCTCAGTCAGTTGAGTGTCGGACTCTTGGTTTCAGCTCATGTCATGACCTCATGGTGTGTGGCATAGAGCCCCACATAGTCCCACATCACGCTCTGCACTGACAACATGGAGCCAGTTTGGGATTCTCTCTCTCCCTTTCTGCCCCTCCACTGCTCATATGCACACACATTCTTTCTCTCTCAAAATAAATAAACATTAAAAAAGAAAGGAAAGAGGAGAAAAAAGAAGATATAGGGCCAGTTCTTAGGGCAGAGAGAAGACCTCTGTGAGCACATAAGAAGACAATGGGGAGTTCCCAGGGACCTTCAGTGGTCTCTGTGAGTTTCCCAGACCCCCAAATCTTCTTGTATTGCTCACCCAGACCAGCACATAGACATTCTCTTGTTTTATGAAACAAACTCTCTTTGAAAGCATTTTTATAGGCAATTGACTTAGAAGACACTTAAAACCAAATGCTTTGAATAACTCTGGCTTTCAGTTACGTCCTGTGCTCTGTGTTATGTCTCACTTATCTTGGTTCTGCTATAGACCAATTTTTGAGTTTCATCTTACAAGGGAAGAGATAATTTCTAGATGTGACTTAAAGGGCTTAGAAGGTCCAGCCTTTTCACTGCTTTGACACAGTAAACAAATTTTGTAGTGTGTAGTGTATTATGTGATGTGGACATGTAATTGTCGGGACACTTTTTCAAAAGACATATTTTAATCATAATTTTGTACTTGTACAAATTAGGGAATATCCTAAAAGATGAGCTTAACTTTTGTTCTTACCATTGGAATTCTGCCATGTCAGGGAAGTTTTATTAGTTAGGAATATTTTGTGGCAAATGAGAAGAACCCAGTCCAAACTAGAGAAAATTTCATGGTTCAGGTAACATTTCTGTAGTATATGCGGATTTAGGTATGGTTTGATCAAAGACAAATAATTGGCCAGGGTCAGTCTCCCAGCTCTGCTTCCTCTGGGGCAACTTCATTCTCAGATGATTCTCTCTTGTTCATCTCTACATGGTTTCCTGAGCCTCCTGGAGTTTTGTCCTTGCAGGTTCATTTTTAGTGGGAAAGAATGACTCTTTCACAACCGTCAATAATACCCTGGACATCTCTATGACTAGTGCAATTTAAGTTAATTACTCACTTCATCCCTGACCAACTTGCAGCCAGGTGATAATATGAAGCTAATTATCTCAAACCTGAACTACATGCCCCACCCCTAGAGCATCCCTAAAACACCCACAAGCTGTTTATGGGCGGGGAGGTTACTTGAATAAAAATTGGGACACTGTTAACAAGCAAAGATAGACTAGATGTCAGACAGCAGTTAAATGTATGCTAGAGCAGAGTGTATGGACTTCAATGTCTATTAAGACACAATAGCCCCTTCGAGAAGCAATGAGAACAGGAGGACTTACAACTCGACCTCAGGAATGTGATTCTTGTACAAAATGGGTGCCTAAGTTATACTATAAACTCTCTGACAGTGGCCCACGTAGGCAGCAAATTTACTCTGACTGAAGAGAGAATTCAGGTGCCTGGGCTATGTCCAAACACCCAGACTGTTTGCCAGTTAGGGCTGTGATTTAGTGCAATCTATTAATCACATGATATTAGGTCTCAAGAAGGTCTCAGATTTGTGAAAACCACTGTAGCCTGTGTACTTTTTGATGCTGACTGCTTATGTGCTGGGAAACAAGAAGACTGTTAACCTATAAGGGAAGTAGGTGCATGGGCTCGTTCCTGAGCTAAGTGACTTGCTCATGCTGGGCAACCCATAAAAAGTGTGATTCAAATGTAGGCCTTGGGGAAATTATGAATTATTTTGTGTGAAAGGTATTGGGATCAAATACTAAATCCAAGCCCAAAATACTAACTGGTTGTAAGACACAAGCCTAGTGTAATGTGGAATGTGACTCAGATATCTTTCAATACAGTCCTTGGGACACTTGTCCCAAGTTCCTAGAGGGAATAAATATGAAAGCCTGAGAGAAAAATGTACATGGTAGTACATTTGTTAAATAATAAAATGGGTAAAATTCTTCTCCCTGGTTTTCAAATAAATGCAGTCATATTTTAGAAATTTCTTTTCTGTCTTCCTTCAAAATGGTATTTTGCCTGTAGACCTTAACAACTTTGTCCTTTTGGATTTGATCTGTGTAGTAGTTGTTTATTGTTGTACAACATATTACCTCAACATTTAGCAGCTTAAAACACAAAATGTTTATTATTTCACACAGTTTCTGAAGGTCAGGAATCTGGGAGCAGATTAGCTGCACAGTTCTTCTGCCGCAGGGGTTGCTGAAGTCAAGCTGTCAGCTGGGGCTTTGTCTCTGCATACTTGACTGAGCCGGAGGCTTAATTTCCAAGCTCACTTGCATGATGTTGGCAGGAGACTTCAGTTCCTCAACACGTGGACATCTCCACAGGGCCGCACACAACATGGCTTCCCGCATGTGAAGAGAGAGAGAAAAACTACACGCTGCCATGATGACCTAGTCTCCAAATCATACACCATCATTGCCACTTTATTGTATTCCTTAGAAATGAGTCACTAGGTCTATCCCATACTCATGGGGAAGGGACTACAGAGGACATGACTACCAGGAGGCGGGGATCATGGACCACTCTTTTGGATTTGGGGTACCACAATCTTCAAAGCAAAATTGGAGCATCTCTGCATTATGCCATTACTTGTTATGTACTTCTACCTGTGAACTTCAGGAAAGGTAACTGAGTGCTGACACCGTATTACAGAAATTTCATCATATGTAGTAATGATGGAAGAAACTACCTCAGTAAAGAACCTTCAAGCATCAGAAAACCCTCATGATTAGTTTCCAGTTTACACGTAAGGAAATTAAGGTCCCCAATCAGTAACTTTCTCCGGGCTGTACAGTTAATAAGTGCTGCAAGCAGAATACAAATCCAAATTTGACTTTAAAACTCAAAACATTTAAGATTTTACCATAAGTCATTTGGTTTGCTTTGGGAAAATGTTGTAAATTTCCTCAATAGAAAATTTTACTTGATGGATTACATTTTATTTAAGCTAATGATAATGTTAATTTCCATCCTCTGAAAATATAGATAGCTATATATTACTGTTGGAGCCAGAGTAAAAGGTAAAAGATCCATGATGGCCGGTCTAAAGATTATGATAAAAAAGAATTGTAGTATCAGATTAGATTTCAGTTTTAAGAAAGTCTGAAAATAAAGTCTGTAATCTACTTCAGAAATTTGGTTAAATTTTTCCTCTTACCTAAATGCTTCATGTTAAGCTATCAGATCTTCTTATATAATCACCTTTCTTTTTATTTCAAACATTTACATTTTGGAAAGCTTTGTGCTTAGATTCTCCAGATATTATTGTACTCCTGCAAATTGTCTTGAAGTAAAAATTTCATTCTTGGGGTTGGCATCCTGACAGTCATAATTGTCACCATCTGTTGCTTTTCTCCATTTCTCACTACTAAAGCAGCAAGGAGGATTCTGGAACACATTCTGGAAATGCTAGAGGTCAAGCTTAGGCAGCATCTGTGTGAAGTTCTGACACTGGATCACTCAGTACATCTGCTTGTTTGGATCATTTAGACTCAACATTAGGACTGGAGTCTTAAGGGAGCTGCTTTAATTGATTATCATACTAACTGGACATCGGGTATGGAGCAATATTTTTGTCTTGACTCAAAAAGTAATGTACTTTCTTAGAGTTTCAGAATATTTAGAAATATACAGAAGGAAAAAGAGGAATAAAAAGAATCATTAACTGTTATATAACAATGTCATTTTGATATATGTATTTGTGTAGAGATTTTTTTTTTTTACAGGTATATGGAATTTGTATTCATAAGGCTTGTAGGTTTGTTTGGTTGTTTTACTTAGTTTATATTTTGGACATCTTCTTATGCCATTAACTATCTTTAAAAAGCATCATTTTTAACAGCTGCTAAAAATTCTATTATAGGAAAGATTTTACTGTTATATATTTTGACTTATATTCCCCACACACCCAGTGCCTTCAGGCAGCTAATTTTGAGGAGAACTAAATGTTGACTGTGTCAAACAGAGGACTCTTTTCATCTCAACTGCCTGATTACTATTATTAAGAGAATTTAAGAGCTTATTTTAAAGGGAAACTACTTTCTTTATTAACTCTATATATAATTGCAATATGGGGTCTATTTTTTTCTTTCCCTTGGCCAGATTCTTTATGTCCCGTAAACCTTAAGTCTAAAGCAAGCAAAACATTGAAAGCAGTCAAGGAAGTTAGCAGGACAAAAAAGAGGATGTTCTGTTAAAAACAAATAAAATGTTGTATTTCAGGATTTTTCATTGAGGAAGATAGAAGGTGCTGTGTGTCTTTATGTTGGAACCTAAAAACTCTTTTTTTTTAATTAAAAAAAATTTAATGTTTTTATTTATGTCTGGGGAGGGGAGCAGGGGGGTCAGAGAGAGAGGGAGACACAGAATCTGAAGCAGGCTCCAGGCTCTGAGCTGTCAGCACAGAGCCCAACACAGGGCTAGAATTCACCAACCACAAGATCAAGACCTGAGCTGAATTCGGATGCTTAACTGACTGAGCCACCCAGGCGCCCCCTAAAAACTCTTTTTTTCATCTAAGATTTCCACAACAGTGTAAAAACAAATGGAATCCGAAGGTGAACAAAGAAGGTATCTTTGCTTTGGAGCAAATATTTACTTGTCAGATCTCTGTAAAAAAATGTGCTTTGCTTTTCCAGTTGTTGAGAACTGTTCTCTTATACCCTCTGTGAGTGACTTTTGTACCTTTTTCTTTCTTTTCTTCCTTGTTCCTCTTTCTGTCTCCCTCTAATCATAAATACTATGAATTATGCTTAGTTTTTTGTTTGTTTTGTTGTTGCTACTATAAAATGCTTCACCTTAAAGTCTAACAGCTAATGGATAATTATATTATATTATGCTTTCTGGGCATCTGACCCTCCCTGCCTGTGCATGATGGATTTGATACTGTTTAGCAAATGCCTCAGTTCCCTCAACTTGATCTCTATAGCTCAGATGGTAGAAACAATTTGTTCCTTTCTCTTGTTTGAGGTAAACACAGGAGCTAAATGTCTTTGGAAGGTTCTCTCCCTGGGCAAATTTAGGAAGCTTACCTCTCAGAACGTTTGCCTTTGGTGACTGAGTGTAGCTCAGCTGCTGCTTCAGAGCAGGAGTGACCACATGACCTGCCAGAAGTCAAAGGTCCTTTATCGCCTGACCTGTCATCCTTTCTCTTTCAAACCACACGTTTCCATGGACCAAGACTATTCTAGCAAAGCCCACTTCATACCAAAATGTAAAGGGAAAATTGTTCCTGTGTTTCTCCTCTACTCTTTACATTACTTTCAATACTTCATTTATGACAAGTCTGGCCACCAAATGTGAAGAGGTGGCAGGTGTCCCACACCAAGCAGTTCTGTGACATCAGCTGAGTACCCTACAATTTAACTCGGTTCTGACACTCTCTACTTGGAGACAGAGTCAGATCCTTTTACATACTAGATTGGCAGTTTATTATAAAAGCTATTTTGACTCAGGAATAGGCATATGGAAGAGACGCATAGGGCAAGTTCTGTGGGAAGGTGTGCAGACTCCCGTGTCTTCTCCGGGGGTGCACTTCTGTTGGCACTACTGTGTGTTCATCAACCTGGAAACTCTCCCAACACTGTTCTTTTGTGTTTTTATGGAGCCTTCAGTATGTAGACATGATTGGTTAAATAAATCATGGTCATCGGTGATTATTCAACTTCCAGCTCCCCCTCCCCTTCCCAGGGGTTGAGGGGTGGGACTCAAAGCTCTGTCTCTTTAATCACTTGGCTGGTTCTGTTGGCCACCTGACCCCCTCCCCATCTTTAAGGGGTTTCCAACAGTAACCTCATTAATATAAACCCAGGTGTGGTTGAAAGGGCTTAAAGATACTGTTTCACCTTTATGGCTCTGGAGTTATTTTAGGAACTGGGAACAAAACTGAATAGTATGACAAAAGATGTCCCTATTGCTGTCAGATAGGAAGCTGCAATGGTTTTATAGCTTTGTGTCAGGAAGTGTGAAGGAAGACCAAAATGATTTTTTTTATTATTATAAATCATAATATCACATCACAGTAGTCATTTAGCATTGTCTTTCTGCAAGGAGATTGGTCATAGTATTTTACTTTAAATATTTTCCAAATTGTGTTTCTAAAGTATGGAAGTATGGGGCGCCTGGATGGCTTATTCAGTTAAGCTCCGACTCTTGATTTCAGCTCAGGTCATGATCTCACGGTTCACGAGATGGAGCCCTGTGGGCTCCTGTGGTGGGCCCTGTGCTGACAGTGCGGAGTCTGCTTGGGATTCTCTCTCTTTCCCTCTCTCTACCACTCCCCTGCTCTCTTTCCCCCTTTCTGTCTGTCTCTCTTTCAAAAGAAGTAAATAAACTTTAAAATATAGAATAAAGTATGAAAGTATAATCCAGACATTATTCTTATCCCAAATTGTTTCTTTGATTACTCAATATGTGCCATATTTCGACCATTTGAGTTCAGAAAAATAAGTCAAGAGCATATCATCAACTTTACATGTCTGTCAACTCAGCCTACATTTTCATATGATTTAGCCTTTTCACTAAAACAGTAAGTTAGCAACAGATAACTTAAAAGAAAAAGGAGAGGGGCACCTGGGTGGCTCAGTCGGTTAGGTGTCCGACTTCAGCTCAGGTCATGATCTCACAGTTTGTGGGTTTGAGCCCCGCATCGGGCTCTGTGCTGACAGCTAGCTCAGAGCCTGGAGCCTGCTTCACATTCTGTATCTCCCTCTCTCTCTGGCCCTCCCCTGCTCACGCTGTCTCTATCTCTCTCTCAAAAATGAATAAAACACTTAAAAAAAGAAAAAAAAAGTTTAAAAAAAAAGAAAGAAAAAGGAGAAAGACCCATTTTGAGGGATAGACCATATAGTCACAGTCCATTTCTAAGATTGCAGGAAAATATGTGTTTGTGAGATTAATTTGTCCTCCTCTCTGGAAATGACAACCATGTGATGCAAATTCCAAGACTTCCTGAAAGATTTAAAGAATCCTGAGAATATGCATCAAGACAATCGGGGCTAAGAATCTGTCTTATTCTGGGATTTTCTGAATTGTATTTATTAATGTTATCCAGTCAATTATTCTGAATATTTTGGGTGTTTGTGTGTCTGTAGTTAAAAAAAACAAACAAAACACTTAATCATCTCATGCTCCCATTACAAACCTAGTGAAGCTGCACATTTAACAATTTGATTATTTTTCCTGCTGAATACATGGCAGCTAGAATTAGGTATTTAACCAGAGCAAGTTCATGTTGGTTCTTTGTGCGTTAAGCACATGTTGCTTTCTCTCTCTTTCTGTTTTAGAAGTGGTCTGTTTTTTAAATATCAAATGTTGGGCAGCAAATACCAAAATCTATGTTGAACAGGTCACAAGGCAAATTCTTTGAATATATACTTTTAAAAATCAGCAATCATTTCTTTTGGACAAATAAATAAAAATTTAAAAATTTCCTCATGTGTGACAGGTGATGGGGACATCTATATTCTTAAGAATAATTTTCTAAATTATAAGGTCAAGCAAATAAAATTAACTCCATGCCAAACTGGATTATGAAAAATAGCCAAATTGTAGAACACAATGAATTTTTGGTAACGAGTATAAGTCATGAAGACTAGGGAAGAATATGTGAGTAATATCTGTAAGGGGCTAAGGATAAGTAGGGGCAACTGGATTTTCAGACATGCAAGCGTGTTAAATGGACACCTGCTCCTTGTTCCTTGAAGCATTCATTTACTCAAAAATATTACTGCATACCTCCTATACTTTAGGCAGAAAAGCAGACTAGGGATAGAATATTAAAAAGATAAGATCATTGAAGCTACATAGTTCACATTCTAATAGGGAAAGATAATAAAATAAGTAACCAACTAGATGGTAGTAAGTGCAGTGAAAAAAAACAAAACAAAGTTCTGTAGCAGAGAGAACATGGTTGAAACTACAGAATGTGGGATCTTGAGGGATTCTTTTAGATCCTCAGGGTAGTTAGGGACTGAATCAAGGTATAGTTCCTAAATGGAAGTCACATGATAAAAGATTAACTTTGGAGTTGGCAGAACTGTGTTGGAATCCCAAATCAGGCACTTATTAATTTTGTGTGTGTGTGTGTGTGTGTGTGTGTGTGTGTGTGTGTGTGTGTTCAGGGACTTACTTATCATCTCTGTAGTTTAGTTTCCTCAAATGTAAAAAAAATATTGCTAATAAAACCCATCCTGTGGAATTTTCATGGCAATTGAATGATTCAAAGCATTCAAAGCTCTTAACATAGTGCCGAACACATAGTAAGATCCTTATAAAAATTGGCTGCTATTATTAGGGTCACATGGAACAATGTAAAATATAACTTTTCAGTCTTAATACCAAGAATACTTGTATTTCTCCTGAGCCACTGGTTGGTTTATAATTATATCTTTCAAGTGCTGTGAATCATGTTTCCTTCTTTCTCTTCGTGCTGAAAAACGGAGAGCCAAATTTGCAGTCTGTCCCTAGCAAACATAGAGAACTTTCTTGAGTGCCTTATTTATTTTGTGGACTAACTTCCATTTGTGGCTGGATGTTTGCTTTTCTTCACTCATTTTCTTCTAACTCAATGTCCTCATTTCCTTACTTTTTATTCAATTTTATTTTGTATTATATGTGTTTTTATAAGCGGCTATAAATCCTTTTTGTAACACATTTTGTCTAAACAAATAGTCACTACAATCAACCAGCCACCAGTATGGTCAGGTTGAGTCTGAATGTTGCACAACAGGAAATCTCCTTAAGGGAGAATTTGTTTACCTATTAGGTTTGAAAAAATAAGAAAATAAAGTTATGTGAAAGGAATTCAAGGTGCAAAATGATCCATTGGCTCTTTGGTCAGCAAGCCGATCCCTAATGTCAGGGAGCAATCTTCATTCCTCTTATGAGCACTTTGAAACAGTGGGAACAGATGTTTTGAGAAGGATCCTATTCTGGGTTCACAAGCCTGTTCAGCCATTGACTACGTTTGAGATCCTGGGCAAGTCAAGAAACATTTCGGAGTCTTTGTTTCTTCATTTTAATGATGATGGTAATACCTGACCTGGCTACCTCCTTCAATTCTTCCCAGGACAGTGAATTTGCTCTTCCCAGGACAGTGAATTTGCTCTGTAAAGTATAACACTTTGTCACAATGTCAGCTGTCACAGTTGTGGTGGTAGTGATGATAATCAGCAGAATTGTCTATTTTAATCTCCTCTGATCTTGGGGTAAAATCTCTGCATTGCAACAGCTTCCTGCCTCTTTGTATAAATCTAGGAGTCACACTTCATATGGTAGTTTAAGCCAACTGCATACCCTGTGCATCACACAGCTCACACAGCCGCACATGGTGGTCCTGACTAAAACCCTGCTTATATTCCATTGCTAATTACCTGGGTTCCTGACATCTTTCTTTCCTGAGTGTCTGCTACCACCAACCTGCACTTCAGTTCTTCTGAGCCTGGAGACCTGCCTTATTACTTGTTTCTGTCTTTGAACTCTGTCTCACAGCCAGCCTCACCTCTCCCTGCTGGTAGCTTTTCATACTGCCATGAGCCGCCTCCTATGGACCCCCCACCAGCCACTCCTACCTGCTGAAAGCCAGACCATCTTTCCCATCAGCCAGGATGTGCTCACACCTGCTGGGTGTTCACCTCTTGTCACGTGCTCCCAGATACAGCTCCTTCTTTTCACCCGCAATTTTCTGAAATAAAATACTGTGTTGACTGCCTTTAGGATGTTAACATTAGCTGTAGTGTCAGGAGCCTCTGTTACAAGGAAGATTTTTAAAAATTTTTTTAAAGGTATTATTAATCCAGGTGCAGAATAACTTATTATTAACCTAATAATTTATTAGTAATCTAATAATTTATTCCCAGTTTATTAGGGAAGATTAGGTAATAAGGATTCCACACTCATAAACACATACTCTTGATAATTGAAGTTTATCTTTATAATTGTATAGAGATGTACATTTTTTTAATGTTTTTAATGTTTTATTTATTTTTGAGAGAGGAAGAGAGAGAGCACTAGAAGGAGTGGGGGAGGGACAGAGGGAGCGGAGAACAGAAGATCCGAAGCAGGCTCCAGGCTATCAGCACAGGGCCTGTCAACACAGGGCCCGATGCAGGGCTCGAACCCACAAACTGAGATCATGATGTGAGCTGAAGTCAGATGCTCAACTGACTGAGACACCCAGGAGCCCCAGGATGTAAATTTTTTTAATTTATATTACACTTTTCTCTGTCTTAAATACATATACATTTTGTTGTTTTAACACTTGGTCGTACCCTACAAGCTGCTTTTTTTTTTAAATGATAATAGATGTGGCCTGAGTCTTTAGACATAAATTTGATTTGTTTCTTCTAAATAGTTGCATAATTTTCAAGTTTATATATACCAGACTTTCTTTAACTACTTCTCAGATTCAGTGTATATTCAAGTTGTTAGCCATTTTCTTGCTTTGTGTATATGTTTTGTATTTGCCCCAACAAAACTGCTGCAATCAATATCTTGTATATATACCCTTGGAGGAAGAGGAGCATATATATGTATAATGTGTATATGTGTATGTACATAAATGTATATTGTTTGTTCATTTATATGTTTTATAAATATGAATAAGATTTTTTTAAAACGTTTTAAAAATGTTTTTACTTATTTATTTCTGAGAGAGAGAGAGAGAGAGAGACACTGTGAGCAGGGGAGGGTCAGAGAGAGAGGGAGACACAGAATCCGAAACAGGCTGTAGGCTCTGAGCTGGCTGTCAGCACAGAGCCTGACGCAGGGCTCAAACCCACAAACCGTGAGATTATGACCTGAGCCGAAGGCTGATGCTCAACCGACTGAGCCACCCAGGCACCCCTGAATAAGAGATTTTTAAGATAGTGATTATTTATCACGAGTATTTTAATTACTATATTACCAAATTTTTATTTTCTGCACAGTTGTAACAATTCGCCCTTCTACCAGTCATGCATAAAGGTGCCTGCCTGACTCATACACAGTCTCTCTAGCAGCAGTTAGTTTTTGTTCTTAATTTCTGCTGACCAAGGGAGTAACGGGTGTACTTTATTGCTTACATTTGCATTTCCACAATGATATAAAAGACTGAACATCTCTCATGTGTATTGGTTATTTGGATTTCCTCTCATGCAATTGCTTATCTGTAAGTTGCATATCAGGTTAATTATCTTTTCCTTAACAATTTGTAGAAGCTTTTTGTTTCTTGGGACATAATCCCTTTGTGCGCCATATGGGTTGCATTTATTTCTTCGCAGGCTGTCGTTTCTCTTTTTTATAGTGGCTTTTGCTGTACAAATTTTTAATTGTGTTGTGTTCATATGTTTATATTTGCCTCCTTTTAGAAACAACCTTTGTGACTTTTTTTTCTACTCATTATATTATGGTCATTCTTAGCAGATTTAACTCTCCCATTTGTATTTCCCTGGTTTCTTTATACATGGATAAACTTATGCATGTGTACTTCAACCTAAGTGAGAAATCATTTATTTCACTTTTTATTGCAGTCATTTTGTTTCATGTTTTTTTGGCTTCCCCTCCCCTCCTTCCCTTCATCTGCTTCATCTCCTTCTGGTGAAGCCCTGTATCCTCCTGATCATTCACAACAGAATCTAAGGTGTATCCTTTGGTTTATTTTCTTTATGCTCATCTCATCACACAAACATATGCACATGCATGCACAGTCACACACAAATACATGCATAGATACACACATATACCTATATTGGGATTTTGTCATTTTGTAGTTCACAAAAATGATGTAATATGCTAGACAGTTTCTGCTTCCCCCTACCCCTACTTTCCCAATGATAGCTCGTGGAAAGCTTTTCTAATCAATGGTCATGATGGTCATGATGGATTCTTTATAAAAAAACAACATTTAAAAAAATTTATTCATTTTAAGTAGGCTCCACATCCAGTATGGGGCTTGAGCTCACAACCCTGAGAGCAAGGGTCACAGGCTCTGCTAAATGAGCCGGCCAGGTGCCCCATGACTGATTTTTTTCTAATGGTGAATATAACTTCATGGTGTGGTGATACCATAATTTATTCCTCCATTCCTCCATTAATAGTAATTCACATTGTTTTCACCCTTGTTTTTGGCTCTGTGAATAATGTTGTAAAAACACTTTTATACATATGCTGCTACATGCTAATGTGTTTATTTCTGTGGAATAGATTCCCAAAAGTGAGATTGCTGTGTTGAAATAATATGTAACTAGATTTATTTCCCCAAAGCAGTAGTGATTTTCATTTTTACCAGTAAGTAGTAAAATAGCCACCCTCCATCTCTATCAGCAATGGTGTTATCACTCTTTTTTTGTGTGATGATAGATATAAATTTGTATCTCATTATTACTTCTAGTTTCCTTTTAAAAAGCCTTTTTAAAAACTTTTTAAACTTCTAGTTTCTTTAAAAATAATAACTTGCCTTTTCTGAGTACTCCAGTTGTCTTTCTTGATTGCACTGTGCAATCTGTCTTCTTTGTGAGTTTCCTGACTCCTTTCTGAGTATCTCAGTGTCACACTATCTGTGCCCAACTCCAGAGGGCTCCCAAGTGACGCCTCCACCCACCTACTTGTCTGTCTCTGATAAGTTTGAAGTTTGGACTTGAAAACGGAAGACTGTATTTGCTCAGAACATTTAACCATCAGTGAGTAGAACTCTCAATGAAGGCCCAAAGAGTACCATTTATTATTTCAGCCTCATATTTTCGTAATCATTCAGTTCTTAAGAAAAATTTGCTTTCTAAAAGGTGACTTTGCTAATAAAGGGAAGTTAAAAGGATTCTTTCTGTAAAACTATTGTGAGTCTATACGGGGGTATTAATAGACTCAGAACCCACTGATCACATAACAAAGAAAATTTATAACCTCTGATCACCAGCTTAGAGAAGGGTGAATCAGCTCCATCATGACATACTGACAGATTCCTTTAGTTTGCCACCCGTTCTCTGTACATCCTGCCACCACATTCCCAAAACTTACAAAGGCTCTGGTCTTTATAGTGTCTTAAATGTTGGTATCTGGGAACATTTATTTTCTCTCCTACTTCCTCCTGACTATGTCCCTGTATATTCTTACAATAAAATTGTAGCCTAGATAAATGTCTCCAGTAGAAGATAGTGGCAGTAACTCAGGACGGAGGAAGACAAATGATGAGAGTGGTCCTGTCCATCCAGCAGTTTCCCAGGAATCAAGCCCTTGTCAAAGGGCCCCAAGTATCTTGGCTTTGTAGGTTTGAGCATAGTGAGGAGATCATTTGGCTCTCTTTAAAACTTCTCAGCAATCATTTAAATTCCTTGTGCTTTGATTTTAGAGTCAACAAACTGACTTCTTTTCATGACTGGACCTCCATCCCATTTAACTTCAGGGTGAAAATCCTGGCTCCTGTGCAGTTATTTCTCATTGTAAATCAGATCACTGGACCCCAGATTTCCCAGGCATTTTCACTGGCATGAGTCATTATCTCAGGGTCCCATCACTCCTGGGCACTGGCAAGAAAGAGTAAGTCTCGAAGCTCAGTTCCAAATCCCAGAAAGTTGGCAACATGATCAGTCTACTACACAGTCAAGTCGGGTTTATTGCAACCACTTGATCTCCAAATTTATGCAAGTGCTAGTAGAGGAAGTGGTCTGACATACCACCTGTCTAAGTCACTCATTTTGCAAATGGACTCAGAAATATGAGGTGGCTTGCTTGAGACTGAGAGCTCATGAGAGATCAAAGCATCTTGAATCAGATACTAATCCGAATCTCAGTTTTTTCTCATGAGCAATTAAAATATTAACATCTGTTCCATTTCACTTGTAAGGGCTTTAGTGTTGAAATGAATCAATGTATGTGAAAACACTTTGAAATATTTATGTTATGCATAAATACAGGTATCATAAAATTGTTTTAATGTTTAGTGTTATATTTCTTCCAGTAGGAACATCAGAAATCTCTGGATGGATTATAATAGCCACCATTTGTTGAGTTACTTTCTATGAACAGGCCCTCTACCAAATTCATCTCATTTTGAGATTTTCATTATCACACCTCTCCCCAGCCCTAAAGAGTGGAATAGTTGACTTGGTAGGCATCAGGATGTTTCTGCCATTGTTTCTTTGAAAGGCATTTAAGATGGGCAGATTTTGAACTCAGGCAGACCCTTTGCAGTATCTATGCACTGAAATTTCCTGCCTTTATGAAGCCTATTTTATGTGTCATTATATGATTTTCTGTAGAAATAAGAGTAACTAGTAACCAATAGAACATAAATTCTATTGCATCCATATTTTAAACAATCTGGAAAAAATAAAATGAACTTTAAAAAAACTGGATATCACTCCAATTTTCTTCATAGTCTTTATGAAAAATCTATGGGTGCAGAGTTAAAAAATAAGATTCTGAAATTTATTTTCATTATTTTCTGTTCAGAAAAATTAAGTCTATCTGTATTTTTACAAATGGGTTCAAAAGAGCCACTCTGAAAGCCAGGATTGTTACCTGTCTAACTCTTCCAGCCTTCCCCACCGTGGAAAAGAGATCTTATAGAAATGAAACCAAGGTCTGATCTGAGGTGGCAAGAGATTCCCTGCTCAAAAATACTCTTGCAGCCTGTCACAGTCTGAACTTCCATCAGTGCAGAATAATTTACTCTAATAATGCCACCAAATAGCCACGATATTTGGAATGAATAAAGCCTCAATATCCAGCAATACTCAGGTACTGAGAGATTCCCCATATAATTTTTCCAGATATTGCCCATGAAGCATGTATGTGTACAGCATGCCTTAATGCTACTGGCATGATAATGAATATTGCTGTACATGATGGGCTGTGGTTCCCTAGCCTTGTCCTAAGGGAATGGAGGAGTATTCAGATGCATAATTTCGCCCTCAAAGAGAAAGAGTGATCTAGGCTTGGAATACTGTCTAAGCAGGGCCGAGTCAGGCCAAGGGCTGGGAGAGATCTGAACAGTCAGAGTACAGAATACAGGGTGTGGTCACCTAAGAGGTGGGAGTGGGATTGAGCGTGATTTGATGTAAGGATGGTTCTAAAAACAAACAGCTTCTCTGGTCAAACTTCCCTCAGGGTGGCTTTGCTGCTGTTGAATTTTTTTGGCAAAGAATCCCATTGGCCAAATGGGTCACAAGCTCATTGTCTGTGAGCTGAAGTCAGCCCACAGATGAGTCTTTTGGTCCCGAGAGCTAAGAAGGGAATTGAAGGGGAACTCCCTCAAGCAGTGCCTCCTACTCCCACCCACCCTGCACAGACCCCACCGCTGGCAAATTCCTCCCCTTCTCTCCTTGAGTTTCCTGCCTGGCCCTTGAGATCTTTTGAGTTTGTGACATTGGTTTTGGATTTCAGAGTCCACCTACCCTCTCTATTCCAAGCATTGGTTGTATTTGTAATCTATTCCAAAATGTGTTCGTGTCCTTTGCCTGTTTTTTCAGGATCTCATTTGCATATCCTCTGTTCAATTAATGTGATGGTACTGTTGAAAACTGTGGTGGAAATGTCACTGTGCATCTTTGCAGAGCCTCAAGACTACTGAATGCCATAAGCACACATTCGGAAGCTGTGATAATTAAGGCCTTCTTTAACAAGCATTAGTAACACAGTGCGTGTGTTGGACATGATGATTGTCAGGATGCCTTAAGGGCAGTGGACTTTTCTAGAAGCCTCTCACTTTTCTGACATTCTGCTGACAGGAGGTTGTATGATAAATGTAACATTTCCACAGTGTTGGAAGCATCTGTCTCCCCACTGTCTTTGAGGTAGTAGAGCATGAAGATTATGCTTAAAGATGTTCACTGTTGTTCCCTTTGGACTGCTACTTTACTGAGGATATATAGACAATGTAGTCTTGGGATAATTGCAAATCCAGAGAATATAGGGTAACAATAAAACAATAACACAAATAACACTTTCTAGCATGTATTGGGCTCCCGCTATTCATAAGGCACTATGGCACAGGTTTCCATTCCTCTATCTCATAATGCTATGTGGTATTATTACTCTTATTTTATAGATAATGACATGGAGGCTCTTGGAGCTTGTCACACAGAGAGTATCCTGTTTGAGTTTAAAGACAGTGTTCTTTCCACCATGTGGTCTGCATCCCCTCTCATCTGTGGACTTTGGTAATGCTCTGATTAGGACTGGAGGTAATTGGCAACTGTCCCCTGGGCTCCTAGAAAGAGGAGAATCATTTGTGCAGGGAAGGTTGAGAGCCTTCTCTTGGATGGTAGATTCCCTCGGTGCCAGGGAGCTCTGAATTCATCGCTTGGGTCTGGTGATCAAGTTTCACTCTAATGCTCCCGTGGTCTTTTCTCAATCATAGCAACCAGGGGAGGTTGCTCAACTCTTTGGGAAGTTCTAGTTTTGTTTCCTATGGCTGCAACAAATTTCCAGAAACCTAATGGCTTAGAACAACTCATTTATTATCATATAATTCTGGAGATCAGAAGTTCAAAATCTTACTGGGCTAAAGTCAAGGTGTCCAGAGGGCTGGTTTCTTCTGGAGGCTCTTGGGGAGAAATTTGTTCCTTGCCTTTTCCAGCTTCTAGAGGCCACCTGCTTTCCTTAGCTGATGGCCCCCGTCTGGCAATGGCATCCTTCTGACTTGTCATCACACCTCCTTGTTTCTCTCTCTGACCTTCCTGCCTCCCTCTTGTAAGAACTCTTGTGATCACATTGTGCCCACCTGGAAAATTCAGGACAATTTTCTATCTCAAGATACTCAATCACATCACATGCCTCTTGCCATGTAAAGCAGCATTCATAGGATTAAGCTATCGACATCTTTGGGGGCCCATTATTCAACCCACCACAGCCACTGACCCTGGTGATTTCTTCATTGATAATGATATCCACTTCAGGCAGCTCAGGACTACCCCAGAATCTCCTGGGACAAAGCATTCAGAGTTCCCATGTTCTATAGCTCTTCAAGGCAAAAGTATAACTGGCCAGGCCAATTTGTTCTCCTTACTTGCTATCAAACAAGGCTTGCGATTTAGTGGACGCCAGGCTGGATGCAGCCCTCAGACATATTTTGAATAGTTTTCGGTGCGTTTTTTTCCTTAAGTTGGGAATTTTATTTAAAAAAATGCATTTCAAATATTTCTATAAATATTGGGGGACCTAACATCACAGTGCCATGTTTCCAAAGGGCTGCATAATTGCTTCTGCTTCCACACAGAATGTGTGCTCTCCCAGTCACCTGCATCTCTGCCACTGTCTGATGACAAATTACACCTGGCCTACTTCACTCATTTATTTTAACTGCTTGGACTCTGTAGTTTAAGTGTCTGAGTTTATAATCATGATTCTAAAAATACAACATAAATATGCGTCTTAGAGAGCATTTGTTCGGGTAATTTGAGCAGGGACAGTAACTTTCTCTATGTATGGAGAAAAGTGTGTGTGAATCCCTAAGTCTCCAGGGAAAGCACTCTTGATGCTGTGTGCCAGGGGGTGCTGGGGCACTCCTTCCATTTCACTGCATGTAAAATTGTCTACCTGTCATTGGGAAAGTGAGCATCTTTTCCCTCTTTGTAGGACTGTTTCATAAGTGCATCAGTTCCTCAACATTTATAATCTACTTTATTCCAAATAAAGACTTTCATCATCTTTATGACCACCCTCTTAGAGTGGCTGGCACACAGTGGGCGTTGAATTAATGAATAATAAATATTTGTTGAATGAATAAATAAATGATGATAATGACAATGGTATTGATGATAGCTAACATTTATGAGAACCTAGTTATGAATGGATGTTACATCTTTGAATGAGGAAGCAATTGCAAACCTGACAGAGACAAGTTCACTGTGAGTGCCTGTCCTTCCATGGTACCTGGAAAGGCAACCCTGTTGATCATGTGACCCTCTGTTCTGGCCACAGCTGATAGGAACACAGAAAGATTCCTAAGTGAATGACACCTTACCTTTAGCTGAACAGGACATGACCTGTTGCCAAGAGCACTCAAAAGAAACAAGCCTGAAACTTTAGGGGTTTTTTTTCTTTCTTTTTTTGTTTTTAATATATATTTTTATTTATTTCTAGGAGAGAAAGAGAGAGGCAGCATGAGCAGGGGAGGGTCAGAGAGAGAGGGAGTCACAGACTCTGAAATAGGCTCCAGGCTCTGAGCCGGCTGTCAGCACAGAGCCCGACGCGGGGCTCGAACCCACGAACCGCGAGATCATGACCTAAGCGAAAGTCGGACGCTTAACCGACTAAGCCACCCAGGTGCCCCAGGGGTTTTTTTTTTCTTTTGAGAGCCCAGACAGAAATGGTTTGTCTAAAGTTGGTAGTGGATGCTTGGGCAAATGTGTCATGCTATAGATTAGGGACTGGCTTCCCGTCTGCCACATGCAAGATGATTATGCAGAAATGATGCAGCTATTGAGAGAGGGAGAAGATCTCAGTTCCTGATTTTCCAGTGCCCAGTTATGATTTACATGAAGTTTGACTATTTTAGTGTGGCTATGAAATTATCTTTTGTATCCTTATAGCTTTTCTCCTCTGTCTTTAATTCAGAAGGGATATCTGCTCCTTATCATTAAAACACTTGCCTGGAACGTTGCTTCACCTAGGATCCTAGCATGACAGTGGAATTTAGTGAAGATGGGATTATAGAATAGCAGTGTGTCCAAAGTGCAGAGCAAAGGAAACCAAGAGTTCTGATGGCTTTGGGCACTACAAGCTCCCAGCAGGTCGTTCTAAACAGAACTGGGACTCAGTAGATTCAAGCATTGAATGTTTTCCAACATGTGAATGTTCCTGAGTCCTTTGATTCTGAAAGGGAAAAAAAAAAATAAAAATGCTTGGGAAATATTTCACCCTGTTATGAAGGAAGAAGAAATGATAGCGGTTGGCTCATTAGAATTACTGGACTGAAAAGTTTGTCAATTAAACAAAATGAAACTATGAAAATTTAATTGGGCATTTTAGGAATCAGCTTGCTAAATTTGAAATTGCATTCTTAGTTTTAGAATATGCTTCCTGGAATAGCTACCTTCCAAGTGCGCATAATCTTTATAAAATAGCCTCAGCATTAATTTTTCACGAACTGAAAAGCATGCTAGAGGATTAAAGCAGAATAATAGATGTAACGTTACATAAAAGTAGGACACTCATAAATCATTTATGACTTCCGTGCTCATCAGGACTTGGCTTTTTGAATCTTAATTGAAAACTAATGTGACTATGTTGTTGAAAAAGTAAATTGGTTATTCTGATAGCAGACCACTTTCATTAGGGAGTTAATTAATTTGAGGAGATTGAATTCCAATGGCATCCATGCCATTGGATGAGAGTCTGCTATATTGAACATACTTACACTGTCATGTCCAGTCATGGAACTTTATTTAATTACAGTCATCTTCCGGTCAGTGCACATTGTTTATCTTTTACTGTCATTTTGATCAATGCCAGTTCGATACCATGTAGGTTATTATGGGCTATAATTTTCTATAAAGTTAAAGAGCAGGGTTAGACCCCAAGTAGGGAACAGTGCAGTTGGTTGCTAAGAAGACATATTCTGCAGCAACTTTGACACTAGACCGATCCTCATACCCTTCTGCTTCCATCTTCTTTTTATGTTTACTTACTCATCAATTACTGTGATAAATTTGGACATTTTTTGGATACCAAATGAGATGCTAAGTAAAAGTAATTGACCCTTGGGGTACCCAGCTGGCTCAGCCGGTAGAGTATATGACTCTTCATCTCAGGGTTGTGAGTTCACTCCCCATGTTGGATATAGAGCCCTACTCAAAAAAAATTAAGTTAAGTTAAATTAATTGATACTTTTTTGATAAATTAGGCAATGGATGCAATAGCTGATACACTTTTTCTGTTCTGAAATTATTTATATAATTTATTTTTACCTTTGAATTTTCTGTCTTAATTCCCTTCTTTAGTACAAATAATTAGGTATACTAATTATTGAAGATTTGACAACACTAATTATGATACCTACAAGTCTGTAAAAAGAAAAAAGCATCATTATCTTTATTGTACAGATGAGGAAACTGAATCTCATGTATGTCACAATGGGTAACTTATCCAGGGCTGGAGGATTTTACCAAGCTCTTGTGACTTTTTACACTGCTTCACTTTTCCCTGGAGACTGTGGACAATTGCCCTACTTTCTCTCCCATTAATCATAAACTTTGTCATGCTGACTGTGGATTGGTGTGGGAAAGTAAGGTTTCATCATGAGCAATAATGATATATTTGCCTTATACCCTCACCCTCTGGCCAGATGTCCTTTTGTTTAAAATTCCTCCTTAAAAGAGCATGACAGTCTGAAGATCACTCCATTCTGAACTTAAGTTTACAGCCTGGTTTTGAAATCCAAATTTTATTCCTTAAGAACTAGATTAGGAAGGCAGTAATCAATTAACACCACCTGTTTATGTCCACAATGCTGTTTGGAAAATTCCTTATATTAAGAAAGAGATCGATGCCCCTTCAACAAGGGAGATGACCATAACTTGGGATAGGGAGAATGGATACATCTGCTTACCCAACCCCAGGGCTGAACAAAGGTCTCTGTGTGACCTAAATGAGTTCAGTGTAACCCAGAACACAGTTCTGACTGGGATCAATCCCAGTCATTCCGCAAGGCTTTGGGAAATTTGCATGGATGCCATTGGAATTCAATCTCCATTAAGGATATTTGGAACAGAAAAGCCCAGCCTTTGTATGGTTTTATAGATTTCACAATCTGACTGATAACCTCTATAAAAATTTGTTCTGTTTGCCATTTGTCAGGCAGTTTCTCAAGCTCAACTTTATAGCCACCATATCAAAATATTTAGGAATTTGAAAATTAAATTCTTATCAGTTCTAGGAATAGGAAAGACCACATGTGAAACTGATTTTATGGAAACCTACAGCAAGAAAATGGTTTAACCATAACACTAACAAATTCCCCCAGAGACTGAACTGTGAGATTTCTCTTTGTCTTTCTTCCTAGCTGGCATTTCCTCCCATGTGAATATCTCACCTTGCATTCCCTGATAGGCCAAAGGGAGTCTCCTCCCTGGAGCTTCCTGATCACTGTTTCCTGGCATTAGTCCTTCCCTATTCTAAATACTATTGCACAGGAACCCTTCATTTAGTCAACAAATATTTACTGAGTATTTAAAAATATTTTTAAAATCTTTATTTAGTTTTGAGAGAGACAGAAAGAGACAGAGCATGACCAGAGTAAGGACAGAGGGAGGGAAACCCAGAATCTGTAGCAGGCTCCAGGCTCCAAGTTGTCAGCACAGAGCCTGATGTGGGGCTCGAACTCACGAACCGTGAGATCATAACCTGAGCTAAAATCAGATGCTTACTCACTGCGCCACCCAGGTACCCCTTTATTGAGCATTTTTTATGTGTCAAGCACTGCTTCCAGTTCTGGGGATCCAAAATAAAAAGCTCTCTTTTACTCTAGTGGAGGAAGACAATAAATGCAAACTATTTTAAGCACTGATAAGTTCTAGGAAAAATAAAACAGCAAAGCAAATACAGAGTTATATTGAGACCTGGTTTACATACACTTGCCAGGAAAGAGGCTTCAGTTTTCCACACTGTCTAGTACCCACACGGCACGTAGTAGTAACTCAATAAATATTCATTACGTTAAATATACTATAAGAACTTGTTGACCAGATGGTTTGTGTCTCATGTGCCTTAACTTCCCTGACTAGAGTATATTATATATTTCCTATAAAAAAAAAAAGACAGGTTCTAACATTTATTTTTAAAATCCTATGAAACACTACATAGAAGTAAGCTTAGAAGAAGAACAATAAAGGGGCGCCTGGGTGGCTTAGTCGGTTAAGCGTCCGACTTTCGCTTAGGTCATGATCTCGCGGTTCGTGGGTTCGAGCCCCGCGTCGGGCTCTGTGCTGACTGCCAGCTCAGAGCCTGGAGCCTGTTTCAGATTCTGTGTCTCCCTCTCTCTCTGACCCTCCCCTACTCACGCTGTCTCTCTCTCTCTCTCCTAGAAATAAATAAAATATTTAAAAAAAAAAAAAAAAGAAGAAGAACAATAAATGTTGCTGGTTGGTAAACCCAAATCTGTTCATGGGGTTCTCAGAGGGTGAGGGTGAACATATATAAACCAAGTGGTTACATGCACACAGTAAATGTGGGTCATGGAGTATACAATAAGTATATTTCACATTAATGTAGTTAAATATCCACACATGAAAGTAGATTTTCTAAGCACATACATAGTTTCAGAAATGCTTACCAACCTCTTGATTCATCCTCAATTGATAGGAACTTTGAACTCTTTAGGATTTAGTTGTACTAACTTACTATGTTATCAAGTAATTAAAGTTATATAGGATTCCATTTAAGAAAATGTTTCTTGAAGGAGTTTATTTATATGTACTTGTCATTAGGTTAAAAAACTGAAAAGGTGTTTTGCATAGAAAATATTTACTTATGGTCCATATCCAAAGGTTGACTCTATGAGTTCTGGTTTACATTTTCTAAAAGTGGTGTCTCCCTGCAAAAATGGCATGCTGCCATGTAGAATTCAGAGGAAATGCATCCACAACATTGAAAAGTTTCATTGTGTCCTTTTTCCAGAAAGTATCCCAGTGTCCACTGGGTCATTTTCCTGGAAGCTATTTCTGTGTGGATTTTATGAAGGGAATCTCTATGAAAACTCTATGAAAGATAAGAGTTTGAATATAAACCATGAAGTTAAAAAAATCAATGACTTGGATTTAGCAAGTAGTAAAATGTTCTCAAGATGAAGAAGGAAAACAGAACGATTATTATAATAACAAGAAAGAGAAAAGAAAATAAATTATTAGTTGAGATTAACCAGAATGTTTCTTGAGCACTTGTTTTATGGTTACCCCTGTAACAGGTAGTTGGGGAATGGTAAAAACAGAGTTAGACTCTGCCATTAAGATGATAAATCATCTGTAGGGCGTCAAGGTAGCTTGATTGGTTTAAGTGTCTGACTTCAGCTCAGGTCATGATCTCATGGTTCATGGGTTCAAGCCCCATGTCCGTCCCTGTGCTGCAGCTCAAAGTCTGGAGCCTGCTTCAGATTCTGTGTTTCTGTCTCTCTCTGCCTCTCTCCCACTCACACTCTGTCTCTCTCTCAAAAATAAATAAATGTTAAAAAAATGTTAAAAAGATGACAAATCATCTAGGAGAAAAGACTTATATTTAAGTCTCTACTTATGCCAGGGTCTTGGCATAATGAGTTTCAGCCTTACTCTCAGCTGATAAACTTTTCTGTTTCCCAGAAAAAAGTAGGACCCATTACAAAGAAACTCATTCTTTTTCCTGGACAGCTCCTCATATATATAAATGTCTCTGGGTCTGTGTATTTCTCTTCCTTTTTGCCCCCAAGTCTGACAAAAAAGAGGTAAATCCTGTGGCCTGGAACTCATGCCCTTCCATTTTTCAGGAACTGCTCCGTCCGTCACCACCATTCCCCAGAAGCTTCAACCTTCACTAATATTTCCCCCTCAGCACATGAACGTATTTTCACATCATAAAACAATATAGAACGATGGTAACATTAACAACAAAAAGCTTCTCCTTTGACCCTATGCCAGTTGATGTCAACCCTGGGCACATATTAAATCCCCTGGGATCTGTAGAAGAAAAAAAATCTGGGATCCAGATCAGGTCAAAGGAATCAAAATCTTTGAGTGGTATTGCCCAACTGTTACTAATGTTTAAAACTACTGTGTTGATTTTGATGCATAGCCAGTTGAAGAACATTGGCTTACATTGTCCTCTCCTTTTAACACCTAATATTCTACAACTATTTATTAACTTCAAAGAATTCACAAATATACCAAGAAGGAAGCCCAAGCGAAGAGCCTCAGACTACAGTGCAGGTCTGAGAAAACATCAGCCAGAATGATGGGGAGCCAGAGAGCAAAGATTGCCTATAAACAACCTCACGCTGGCTGCCTCTAAGTGCCCCCGCTATGCTCAGTCCTTGGCTGGAGTGGTGAGGAGAGAGTATGACCTCAGCATGAAACAGTGGTGGTGGTGGGTCCTGAAGATACAGTAGTTGGAGACCAGCAACAGGTTTTCTCTCAAAGGGAGAGCTGCGAGCACACCCCTTTGCCACATCCCTAGATAAATGTCCCTGACATCTAGCTCTTACTGGTTCCTCTTCTGTGCCCCCAGGATGAATCTTGTCTTTCAGTCTGTTGTCAAGAAACAATATAATGGAGTTATGTTCTTGCTTTCTGGGTTTGCACAGAGTCTTCTACCATCTTCCTGAGATCAGACTTCTCCCCTTAATTAGGCATTTGTATATTCCCAAATTTCTATCACACATGCATAGACAGTTTCACAAGTGGCCTATCTTATGTATTGTGTAAGGATTTCAAAAGTGTAACCAACTTATTTTTGGAACACTTTATTGTTCTCCCACCACCGCCAACATCCACCTCCAAAATATGTTAACATTAATAAATTGTATGCTTCCTGGCTTATTTTATACAGGCTAAAATAATTACTAAATACTATATACTGTATTTTACAGTTTCAAAGTCAAGTGTCTTGAAAGAGTAGTCTTCCCTCTCTTTACTTTCTCAGTTTTCATCAACCCGTGCAGGATAGATCCACCTTCACCAGTGGAACAGTATTATAAAGTTCCCAGTCACCTAATTGATCAGTTCAATAATTGTTTGCTCCTGTGTGCCTAGAGATTTTGATACTGTTGACCGTTCCCTTCTTTATGACATGATCCTGACTTTTCTGCTACTTCTTTGTTTGCTCTTTCTCAGCCTTCTAACCACACTTTAAATGCCTGTGTTCCCCCAGGGGTCTATTCCAAGTCTAGTCAATATTATTCTCACTCAAGATATCAAATATTTATTTGCTAACAATTCTCCAAATCTATATCTCCGCAGAATAGATTCTCCTGTAGAGCTCCAGAACCAACTACCATTAACAGGTATTTGGTATTTGGTCACTTGACCTCTTCATAGATACCTCCCTTCAGATGTTACACAGGTACCTCAAATTTAATCATTTTAAAATCAAATCCCACATATTTCCCCCATCTTCCCTCCTTTATTCCTTGTATTGGTAAGTATATCTATCCAGTTGACTAAAACAACTATGCAGAGACACTAGATTCCCTCCTTTTCTCTCTTTCTTTATTTCTCACCTCACTTACTGAGTCAAATCAAACACCAACCCTACATAATTGGAATCTATGTACTCTTTGCCGTCCCAACTGCAATTGTAATAATTAGGGATTTATAATTTCCTGTCTCATTTATAACAACAGCTTCCAAACTGACATTCCAGACTCCAATTTATGATCTCTGTTATCTCTGAAGATAGCATCTCAGGTCTGATCTCTGTCACCTCTCAAGTAATTATTCTCACAGGCAAATCTGTTCAGTTGTCAAAAGTCTTCAACAGTTTACCATCCAGTGTCTCTTACCATACCGCATGGAGTCTGCCACCATCTTGTCCCTGAAAACATGTTTAATTTCATCCCCTCTAGTCTTGCTTATGTTCTCTATACTCATTGGAACTGAACTACTTACATGGGAGAATTCACTATACTTATTCTTAACCTTCCCTTGTATGTATGCAGCTACATCTGCTAACCTGGAAGATGCTTACTCCTTCCTCACATCCCAGACAGATGAGGCGCTCTCCTCAATGACCCTGTTATTTCTACCACATACCTTCACTGTAGCCATTACTACTGCATTGTAATCGTTGGCGTCTCTGTCTCCCCCCATACAAGGCACTAATTAGATGCCGAGGTTGTGTCTTTAATCAATATATTTCCCAAACCTGGGCATTTAAGTGCCTGATAGTATTTTTATCTGAATGAGTGCAGGAATGAGAATGGGTCAAAGAATTGAATCTTAAAGATAAAAAATATTTTTGAAAAGGTAGTATGCCTTCTCCTAAGTTGTTTTAAAATAGTTGTTTTAAGAGCACAGGAGAAAAAAAAATATTGGGGAGTAAAAAGTGCTGTGGGCTGTAGATGAAAATGTTTCTCTCTTTTCTCAAGTGCACAGATTTCATCTATTAAAGTAACTTTAGAAGATTGTCTCCAACCACCTATAATGGCTTTGATTGTGTCAAATATTCCCAGTATAAGTAGGACATGGGAGAGTCTCAAAACATATTATGTGAAGGTTTTCATATGCAATGCTTTGGTGCTGTTTGAATGGAATATGGCCTGAAAGCCTTAAAAATCCATATTTTTATAGTATTTTTTACTATATCCATACAGAACTTAACCATTGCCTAAAGGTTTTCATACCCTCTTTTCATCTGGTATTCAGAGTATCTCAATGAGGTAGTCAGGGCAAAAATGATCCAACTCTTTATATACAACATAGGCTCTTGGATGTTATGAAGCTTGCTCAAGGCTGACAGTCCCTCAGTTACTGGAGCTGGAGCTGGAATGTAGGACTTCTGGCTGCTAAACTCATATTCCTTCTCACCATCCTCACTGCTAGTGGTTTCTGTCTGCAGGGCACATGGACCTGTGGGCTGTTAGTGCTGCCCAGCTCAGTTTTCATTCCTTCATTGCTTCCCATGGCCCCATGGCCACCGGTCACTGTCATGACCATGGATGTTATAGGAGGTTCCTCATTTCACAAATGCTTTCTCTCAGCAGCTGTCCCAGCTGCCCTAGGAGTGGCTGAAGCTGCCAGCTCTAATTAATGACACCAGCAAAGCCTTTTACTGACCCCACATAATGACTATGGCTCTTGAGTTTGTGTCTAAACTTTTGTCCTGCATTTGGTGATTTTATAGTTCCATAGTCCTGATGAAAAACCACCATCGTGATGATTTTTTTAATGGATAAACTCAAATTATTTAATTCTGCAAAGAGGGCTAGAATATATTTTTGTACCATTTATGGAAGAATTTTTATAACTTCCACTTCTCTACTCTAGGCTAAATTCAGCAGTAGATGTATTTTGTTTGGCTTTCACAGTGCTTTAAACAGCACTTAGAATTTGGAAGATTTGAGACAGAGAAGGCACTCTTCAACATGCCCTGGGCCCCATCATAAGTCATTTATTTTACATTTCTGGCCCCAGAAGAAATCTGAGTTTCAACCCCTTTCCATATTAATATGCCTCATTGGTTAAAAAATAACAGCGAATATTTATTAAGCACTGTCTATGTACTAAGCACTGTTTTCAGTGTTTCACAAATACTAAATCATTTACTGAACACAACAAACCCTTAACAGATAGATAACTCTTAGTTGTAGATACTATCTCATCATCTCCATTTTACAAATGAGAAAAGAGGGGCGCCTGGGTGGCTTAGTCGGTTAAGCGTCCGACTTTCGCTTAGGTCATGATCTCGCGGTTCGTGGGTTCGAGCCCCACGTCAGGGTCTGTGCTGACTGCCAGCTCAGAGCCTGGAGCCTGTTTCAGTCCGTGACTCCCTCTCTCTCTGACCCTCCCCTGCTCGCGCTTTTCTCTGTCTCCTAGAAATGAGTAAAAAAAAAAAAAAAAAAAAAAACCCAACATTTAAAAAAAATGAGAAAAGAGAGTCACCCAGAATTCAATAACTCGCCCAGTCACATAGTTATGAGTGGAAAAGCTGAAATTTAGACTAGACAGTCTGGATCCAGAGCAAAATTTTCAGGGCATCGGCTCAGATGCTTAGATACCATGTCAACTTTTGTGGAATTTATAAAAAGAAGACAGATCATTGGTTTGTAGGCATCAGAAGAGGTCAAAGAGTAGTCCTTCTCAATGAAAAGGGAACTAGGGAAGCTTTGAACAAATGAACTGAGAATGTCATGTTTGATTATGCAACATCAAGCATTCGCCTCTTTGGACATTAAAGACTCTGAGAGCCTAATGAAAATGTATCTGTTTCTTCAGTCAAAAGGATGAAAAGGGCACACGACATAGAGTAGCCCGTGACATCTTCTAAATATAGTGTGTCTCCTTGTGCCACTCTGATTCTGCATAAATGTAGATTACTAGTGTATATTGCCAGGATCAGCTGGCTTTGCTCTGGATTTTACTTCCTAGCAATTCTACTCCTCTTTGTAAGCCCTTGATGTTGCATTGAATGTGATACCCAGAAACACTTAGAGGTCATGTTGGGGAATTCTATGTGGTCACGGTAAGGAAAGAGAAGGGAAGGGTAAATAATCCCTTTGCCTATATAAGGCTTCAAAACAAGTATGTCATTTATTAGTCTCATTCTCATTTCATATATATATATTTCTCATTTCACATATATATATTTCATTACATATATTTTTATACATATATCTTTCACTTTCTGAAATATAGAAAGTGAAGGGTAGAAACATTCCCAAAGTTGGAATTTTATGTCCCTTATGTTTTCCACTTGTTGGTGTATAGTAAATTCTTTCATAAAAGTATGTGACCAATATTTTTCACTTTTTTTTGCTAGGGCACTGCTGGCTGATTTGGGTCCTATAGCAAGTTTGGGACTTTAGAGCTGTCCATACCATTAGAAGCAGTGAAGCCAGAGAAAGGCCAGAGAGCCATCAGAGCCTGGGGTGAGCACGACAGGAGCTCAGAGCCCTGTGCAAGAAGCGAAAGCATATTTGGGGTTAAGAACAATGTCACATATCAGATCAGAGACCAAGACTGAGTTAAAGTGGGTGTGAAGGCAGAAGTCACAGACAAATCCAGGAGGAGGGAAGATGTGGTCAGACAAGGGACCAAGGCAGCACCGCTGAATAGCTAGAAGTTTGTGTTTTGGGGTCAAATCTGGATTCCTATTTTCCTTCTGATTAGTAGTGTGACCTTATGCATATTTTTAACCAGAAGGTGCAATGGCTAGGCACTGAATTCTACAATTGGATTGCTGAGGTTTGAATCCTGCTTCTCCACTACCAATCATGTGACATGAGCAGATTATTACATTGTTGGACATTCCATCTGTGAGGCTGGGAATTATAGCACAACCTTCTTCCTAAGGTGAATGTGAGGATCGAGGAAGTTAATATATGAAAAACCCCTAGCACAGTGATTACAGATAGTAAGTAGAAATAATTACTACTATCATTATTAATAATCTTTTTTGTGTTCCTGTTCCTCCTTCATAAAACGAAAGCTGTTAACATTCACCTCAGAGCTTTGTAGTAAGGAATAAATGAGATAAAATGTGGAGGCATCTGGTTCCTGAATAGTAGCCATAATTATTATCAGGTGCATAGAGTAGAAACATATAAGGTGATATCTCAGGAGGATAGAACTTCTTTTGAAAGCCTTAAGATCCTATCCACAAACCCTTGGAGCTTGCACTCCAAGCCCAGCATCTGACACGGTTCCTTTCCTACATCCCTTATCATGCTGAATGTAATATCAGAAAATTAAAGAATATGAAGTAGAAGGAAATCTAAAGTCCTAACTGCAATCTGTGCTTTGTAAAACGAAGAGCACAGAAGCTCAGAAAGGTAAAGTAACCTACACAAAGTCACACAGCTAGTTTGTTACAAAGCTGGTTCTTGAATTCAATGACTTGGACTCCTGGTCTAATATCTATTGCACTACACCACCCTAATGCAGCCTCTTCTAAGTTCTCACATTCTATCAGGCATCTCCTCTGGAACGGACTTAAATTCCGTGAAGGGGCAGAGCTTAATTTTGGTACAGAAGCAGCGTCTCCTGGGTGGGCACCCAATTTCTGTTTGATGAGTGCTGAGTTCTTCTGATAGTGATTAGAGTATAAGAAGAAATAATATAATGTTAATTATGTTTTACATATGCTTCTGTTTTACAAGGACAAGCAAATTTATTCTCAAACGGCCCAGTTTGAATTGATAATTCAAAAATGATGAAAAAGGCATTCATTAACTCTATCTTAAAGGACAAGATGAAATAATTATGTTACCTAAATCACCTGGTCATAGTTATTGCCATTTTTCAAATATATATTTATGTAGATAGATCACTTGATTAAATTTTTCATAGAAAAATCCATGGAAATGTCAAACGCTTAAAACCTGAACAAGAAAACAAAACCCCTTTCCTTTTGCTTGCTTCCTCCACCAGATGTCCCTCTTCTCAAACTTGGGGATGTGTTACCACACAAATAAGTGTCATGTCTTGTTAATGAAAGAAACTGGTAGTTGAGTTTAGTAAAATCCACAGGCAATCCCAAAGGCTTATTTTGGCAGCTACAAAAATGACAAAACCTTAGCAGCTAAGTCTAAGCATTCTTTCTGGACTGAGACTCCCTCAGTACCACCATTGCTAAGTGGCTCTCTACCTTATTCTTAAGAATCTGCTTCAACAGGAAAGCTGCTTCTATCCAGGGCAGCTAGTATCACTGGTTAGTTTTGTCTACTGAGAACTTCTTTCTTACTTTCATCAGAAATTTCCCTCTTATTTCCATCATCCACTGTTTGAATTTCTGTCTTTGGAAATTATATAAACCATACCTAATACATTTGTTCCAATAATATTCATCCAAGTAATTCAATAGCTTCTGAGTATTATGTATATATTCTCTTCTCTAAGCTAACTATGTTGTGTCCCCAGAGTTCATTGATGAGTCAATTGTTTCAAATAAGGGACATATTTTCATAGAAATAACAAAATTATAAATGATAACTAGGGTTGTGATCTAGATCACAAAATTTTGTGTAACTTATAGCAAGATGAACTAGTCAGAAATTGCTGTTATTAAGTACATATTTGTGAAATACCTAGTTAAGAATTCCAGATAAAGGTTATTAAATTTGTTAATTGTATTTGGTTCAATGGATACGGCACAGAAATTTACTAGAAAATTATTTTCCCAGATTTAAATCATAATTCTAAGCATCTATCATTTATTCTGCCCCAGTGTTTTGGTGTAATTCTAAGTAATCTGAATTGTAAATGATTATTTTACGTTATTCAAAATCTAACAGTAACCAAATAACATTCAAAGTACATTTCCATTCTTAAATTATCAGATAATCCTCTAATCTGATCATTATGATTTAATATCCATTAATCTGCATGAACACAGATGAGCATATAAATATCCAGAGGGAATAGTACTGAGAGAAGGAAATTTGGTCACAGAACCGGGTAATTATTGCAAATGGAGATTACTCTGCGCCAGTACAGCTGTCTACACACTGAAGCATTCTATTTTATTTTTAGAGTCATTTGATGGTTGGTTTAGGCTTGTACTGAGTCAACATCTCAACTCTGTGTTAATTTTAAAGGCATTCCTGATATTATATGTAATATGAGTGGGTGGGCATTTCTTATAACTCATTGTAATGACCCTTATGATACATTCTTGTAGATAGTAATAGATTATGATCACACCCATATGAAGTAGGTTTCTCTTCAGAATCTCAGCAAAAAGATGAAGGGAGTACTCTAAAATCAACTGAGTGCAAATTATTTTCACTGAAAATCATTATGTTTATGCAAATCAAGTAACATAAATTATATGTTACGACTATTTCTAAACTGTTCTTTACAAAAAATAGAATCCTTTTCAAAATGAAAATCCAGCCAAGTTTCCCAGTTCTGCTGAGTCTTTCTGGAATCTCTAGGTGTCCATCTGGTACTTAAAATCACAGAGTCTGAAATTCAAAAATTCTCTGTCGCTTAGCATTAGGATTGTGGGAGGATTAAACCTAAAGCCCATTATTGACAAATCCCATTAATTGACATTTCATCTTTTGATGAGACAGGAACAAGGAATGATCCTTAAACTTGGTTAAAATGGAGAATAGGGGGGAAGAATATGGTTTGCCTGATCATTGCAAAATTTAATATCACTGAGAAAATTGAAAGAGGTAAAAGCTATACAATTTCAGCTCCAAGACCTCATATTATAGGAAGTAAATTCATCAGTCATCTGAAATATCAGTGCTAATCAGACTGTCAGTGGTATCACCTATATTGACCTTTAGAGTGGGCATATTGGACCAAATGTTTTGATTATGTTTGTGATTTGAACATACTTTAATGCATTGATAATAAATAATAATGAGCTAACCAGGCAGAGTGCTAGACATATTACCTGTGATGCTTTTAATCCTCACAACACTCCTATGATGTAGGCATCATTGCTATCCTGATTTTACAGCTGTGTAAACTGAGGCAGCGCAAAGTCTCATGCCAAAGGTTTTGCACTTAACTACAAAGTTCTCATGTCAAGTGCCTGGACACATCAGTAAAGATCCTCATGTCAGGACTTATAGTCAAAGTAGAAGGCAGAAAAAGAGACATAAAAATTACAGAGAAATCCTGTGTCGGGGACAAGTAGAGAGAATCTTGGGGAGACTGAGGAGATGTAGATGCCTATATGTGCTTTTTTTCTTTGCAACCAAATAACCATTTCTTAAGATAAAAAAGTGAATCTTAAGTGCCTACCTTTGTCAGGTACCTGTGTTTGGGGCTCCATACTTTTTAAAAAAAATTTTTTTTTAATTTTTTAATGTTTTATTTATTTCTGAGAGACAGAGACAGCGTGAGCAGGGAAGGGTCAGAGAGAGAGTGAGAAACAGAACCTGAAGCAGGCTCCAGGCTCTGAGCTGTCAGCACAGAGCCCGACGTGGGGCCTGAACCCACAAGCTGTGAGATCTGACCTGAGCCAAAGTCTAACACCCAACCGACTGAGCCACCCAGGTGCCCCTTAAAAAAATTTTTTTTAATGTCTATTCATTTGAGAGAGACAAAGCATGAGTAGGGGAGGGGCAGAGAGAGAGAGAGAGAGAGAGAAAGAGAGAGAGAGGGAATCAGAAGCAGGCTCTAGACTCCAAGCTGTCAGTACAGAGCCTGACAGGGGGCTTGAACCCACGAACCGTGAGATCGTGACCTGAACCAAAGTCAGATACCTAACTAACTGAACCACCCAGGTGTCCCCAGGGCTCCGTACTTTAAGCCCAGTCTGCTGTCAGGGCTTTCTTAAGCCCAGGATGCTCACAAGCCACATTTTTACAGGCCTTTCCAAAAAGCTTCCTATTAATTTCTCTTGTAGGTGATTTCATAATCTAGCCATTGAATGGACCTAAAAACCTTTTTCTGGTTTTTAAACTGTTGGAAAAAAATCTTCTTTGCTCATTTCTTTCCATTTCACCTAACCATAACAATATGCTTCAAGCTAACTAATTTCTTTTCTATCTTGTTATTTAGATTCTTCACACATTTGGATATTGCTAACCTGTGTTTTTTAGTTGTTTCTTGGTTGGGCTACATATACTATATTTCACTATCCCTGCAAATTTATTTTCCATTATTAGTCTATATCTATTTCATTGTATTATTTATAAATATTGAAACGTCTTTTCTTCTCCCTTTACGCTGAGGCACTATGATCCACATTAATACTCTAAACTCAAACTCAGGGCACTTGGGTGTAGGAAGGACACACTGATGAACCTATTTCAGAAGACCCTAGAGAAGCTAGATCACCAAATAGTTCATCGGTGATGGTGACTCCACAGAGCAAGATGCAGAAGTTAAATGAATTGTACCTTTGTTCTAGTCGCTCCATTTTTTTCTTCTTAGCTTCCGTGGCTACATTTATGTGGCCATTTATAGAACTACCCGGCACAAAGCACAGCCTGGATTTCTGGCTTTTTGGGCATTTTAGCCAATTGATTCATAATATGACTGAAGTACTTCTTGGAGGGAATAAGAGACTTTTTTGGTTAATGAAAAAGTCTGTGTGGTATGAGTGTGTGTATGATAAAGATGACTAAATCAGAAAGAGCACGGACGTCTTCCTAAAGGATATAAAAATGCATTCTAAATGTCACTGCTCCAAGCCCATAGATGTGTCCTTCCTAAATGTAGCCTATTGTGATTCAGACTTGGCAGCCTTTTCTCTTAGATGATGTAAATATGTATCAAGGTTCTGTCCAATGCAATTCCCTATGATGGTTTAATAATATTTCTTCCCAACCCATTCCCTTTTTCCCTTTCTTGTTTTTCTAACCAAGATAAGTGCTTCCAAATATCTTCTCGTGGTTTTACTTGCGAACTCTGTGTTGGGTGAAATATTGTGTGCAAAAATATAAGCTGCTTTCTCCTTCCACTCTTGTATTCCTTCAACTTCTACCAGCCACTGAAGCCTTTCTAGAAGGAAATGAGCATCTGACACCCTCCACAATCTGCTTTCATGATGCTCCGAGCTTCAGTGAGAGCTTGATCCAACTGCACTCACTGCAGAGCATGGTCTATGCCTCGCTTTGACCTCTTTGGTTTTTGCTTATCCAGCTGCCCTCCAGCAGTCTTCCTTAACAATGTTCTCTCTTCATTGTCTAAATCAGATCCAATCTTCTTTCCGAATTTTTGTCTGATTCCAACCGCCCTCACAAGTTTCCCCTTTTATGTTCATTATATTTACAAAATGTGCCTCAGACTTTTCTCCTCTGTGTGTTGATTCTTGTCCTTGTCCTTTTTGAGTTTTTGTGGTCTTACCTTCAACCAAATTCTAATTTTCTAAGAGCATGACACATGATTTATACCTCTCTGCTATTTCCCTACCACACCCAGCACAATGCTAGGCATATATTGTATGCATAATTTGTATCGGTTTTTTAACTTTCTGTAAATATTTATCTACTGGTTACTCTTTCGACAGTATCCAGTTGAAAATCTAATAGAATTTTAAAAATGATTAATCTTCGGGGCGCCTGGGTGGCTTAGTCGGTTAAGCGCGTCCGACTTTCGCTTAGGTCATGATCTCACGGTTCGTGGGTTCGAGCCCCGCATCGGGCTCTGTGCTGACTGCCAGCTCAGAGCCTGGAGCCTGTTTCAGTCCGTGACTCCCTCTCTCTCTGACCCTCCCCTGCTCACGCTGTCTCTCTCTGTCCTAGAAATAATAAATAAATAAATAAAATTAAAAAATAAAAATAAAAATAAAAATGATTAATCTTCAAATCAAACTAAAACGATTAAATCAGTCCAAATATAGTATAAACCTTATATGATATAATCAAAGCTGATAATTGGTTGACTAATTCACTTCAGTTACAGTAGGGAATAATAAAAATGACATGCCTTTTAGTCTTATTTTATTTAGCTTCAGATATATCATGTTTTCTATATGAATGTGCTGACTGGAGCGCCATATTATCCTTCTTGTAAAAACCATGCTCAAATTTTATCATATTATATTTCCACTTCTGGTTTCTTTATTTATTTTTGTTTATTTGTTTATTTTGTGAGAGAGAGACAGAAAGAACGAGCATGTGAGGGACAGAGAGAGAGGGAGACAGAGACTCTCAAGCAGGCTCTGCACTGCCAATGTAGAGCCAGATGTGGGACTCAAACTCCTAATCCATGAGATCATGACCTGAGACAAAATCAAGAGTCAGGTGATTAACCTACTGAGCCACCCAGATGCCCTTCACTTCTGATTTTTTTTTAATGTTTTATTTATTTCTGAGAGAGAGAGAGACAGCATGAGCAGGGAAGGGTCAGAGAGAGAGGGAGACAGAGAATCCAAAGCAGACTCCAGGCTCTGAACTGGCTGTTAGCACAGAGCCCGATACGGGGCTTGAACTCATGAACCGCGAGATCATGACCTGAGCCGAAGTTGGTGCTCAACCGACTGAGCCACCCAGGCGCCGCCTGATTTCTTTAAAATAGGGTAAGAACCTAAAAGACACAATAAGTACAAAATCCTTCCAAAATTTTATGATTTTTTTCCCCTAGACTAGCATAATTGTGTAACCTAAACCTAATTCAACGGGAATTCTTAGCAATAGATGTATCTCAAATCTTTCTTTATTTTTTTTTAAACATCTACATAGCTCTTTATTGTTAACAAAGCACTTTCACAAACTTTTCTTTGACAACTATTTTAAAGGTTTCAATTTAGTTTTCATAGAAATAACAACTATCTGGATTTTTGTACTCATAACAATCATCCTAAGGGTTCTTGAACTTTGTCAATGACAATAATGAATATTGGCATAAACAGGTTTGGAAACATACCCAGTTGGGCTTTACTAGGCTGACGATGAGTTGGTGCACTTGTCACCGGCATTCAATCCATAGATTTTACAGAGCAATTGTGAAGATTTAAGTATGAAGATATGTTTGAGAGCTTTATGATTATGTATTATTTAAATTGCCATTTTAGACATTCATGTTCACTTCCAGAGAGTTCAGCACACAATACATGCTCAGTAAATATTAGCCATTCAATACATCATGAGATAATTAAATCATTCTAGATGTTTTAAGACTTTTGTAGACTGTAGACTATTGGGTTTATAATCCACACTTTGATAATAAGAGGAACCATAAGCAAAGAGTATAAAGACACAGTTCATAAAGTTGGAGAATAAGTAAAGTTTAAGTTCATACCTTCCATTCATTAATTCAACAATCAACACATTTTTTTGAGTAATTACCCCTTGCCAGCTTCTACTATCACTGTAACAAATCAATATAAAAAGACTAACAATTGTCGCTATTGAGTACAAGTATTTCTTTGTGTTTCTATTTTGTAAGTGATTTCCTTCAATTCCTGGAATAACATACTTTTTCCAAACTTAATCATAACAAGTTTCTTAAGATATGTAAATAAGGCATATATGTAGAGAACTGTCTAGGATTATCTCTGATTTTTTAAGTAAACCAAGGGAACAAAAAAATTGTAAAGCAAGAGAAATAGAAGATTTCAAGCAAAATACTTAGAAATATTATGCCGTGGGAGGCCAAATAATGGCCCTCCAAAAGATACCCATACCAAATCTCTGGAATTTGTGAACATTTCCTTATTTAGAAAAGAGGTCTTTCCAGACATGATTACATTAATGAGCTTGACTTCAAGAATAAATCCTGGACTGTCCTCATGGGCCCTAAATCCAATGGCAAATGTCCTTACAAGAGAACGGCAGAGGCAGATTTGAGACAGACAGAGGGAAGACACATAGAAAAGAAGGAGGCAGTGTGATCCCAGAGGCAAAGGTTGGACTGAAAAAACCACAAGTCAAGGAATGCCAACAGTCACCAGAAGCTGAAAGAGGCAGACAGATCCTTGTGTAGAGCTTTTAGAGAGAGTGCAGCCTTGTCAACACCATGATTTCAGATTTCCATGATTCCAGAATAAATTTGTTGTCTTAAGCTACCAGTTTTTGTGGCAACTTGTTACAACACAACCACCGAAAACTAATAAGCATGCCATAAATAAATCTAGTAAGCATCTGCCAGCTAATCCCTGTACTGGGAACAACCCAAGATTAACTAGGTTCATAGGTCTTCACTAGGCAAAGATTTCCAGAATATAGTGTTTGAGCAATTCAATAATTGTATAGGTATGATTGTATTCACCATAATCTATTATGTTACTCATAGAGAATTATGGGGAAAAGTTAACATATATTCATATAAAAGAGCAAAATTCACAAGTCATACATAAAAAGTGCTAACGGTTACAAATATGGTATTTTTCATTTCCATAGGAATTGCTTTCTTGGGCCTTTAAGAGAAAACATGGTGCTAAGTTCCTTCAGGGAAGACTTTAACATTGCTATTGGTTCCTAAGAACTCCTAAAATTAAATTTGAAGATATGAGACTTGAGTCTTGATAAAGGAAATTGGTAACACTAATAGAGCACCATGGGGATGTTAACAGAAAGGCTTATTATCCACAAAGTATTAGTAAATTGTTTTATAAGTATTGTGTACCCATACATATACTCTCATTAATAAAATGTTAATTGGATTTTGAATTGAGAATGAAGATTTATGCCATGAGGTATTAAATGAAAAAACGAAGCCTATGGTATCTGGTATCAGAAATCTGTATTAAATTGGAGGGAAAGTTGCCTTTACTTTTATTCAGCTTAAATAAAACATTTGGAACCTGTTGAAAATTTTAAAATATTGTGTAAAATTAGAATTAACATATACTTTCCATTCTTATATTTCAGTAGGTTTTCAGTTCCCATGACAAAAGTTTGCTTATTTTCCTTAACTGTAAGCATCATACGTGCAGTTATGTTATAATCTCAGCTATTTCCTATGAGCCCTGGTACTCAGAGTCAGGGAGTCCAGTTGTGAGACTCAAGTCCTAGAGATACTGATCGTTTTGGGAAGATAATCCAAGTCAAGATTAAAAGAATCAGCCAAGGAGTGAGGATATCCAGTTTGTGATGCAAATGGAGATATAAATAAGAAATGTGGAAAACTATGAAATGCCTCTACAAGAGACTGACTTACCCACCCATATTAATAAATGTGAAATTAGAACTTCTCACGTAGCATACCAAGGCACTGTTATCTTACTCTGCTGCTGATTCACAAGAGGTACAGGAAAATGCTGGCTGCAGCTGTTTATGCATTGTGATATTTTGTTGGTACAGTGAAGTCCAATTCTGATGACAGTTGAGCTGGAATTTTTATCGAACATCTCTTCTGTGACAGAGGGAAAGGCTAAGTACAGGAATTGCTCTAGGACCGACCAAAGAAGCCTTAGTTAACGAGAGTGCGAAAGAACTTAGTTGCAAGGGTCTCTTATCTCTGAAGTGAATCTAGTTTAAGAAAACAAAGCTGTAAAAACTCAAGACAGAGAGGAAGATAGTGTGACCCACATTGATCATAGTGTATTTGAATGCATGGTGATTTAGGCTTGTCTCTGGTGAACCAGATGCCTATCTTGTTGATTTTGGTGGAGATTACTCCAGAATTCCCTTAACCTTGATCTCCTGCTCTACAGGGAGAGGTATTAGTGTTTTCCAATGGAGACACAGGACAATTCCTGTCCCTTCCCTTCTAAAATGGTGAGGAATTTGCAGTGAGTGCTTCCTGGGGTTTTCAAAGATGATCCACGTTAACTCTCTCCTCTGGGCTCTTATCTCAATTGGTCAGAGACACCTGAATATCTATCCTGTATTAGAAAGAGAAAAGTTAAATAAGTTGCCCAATTATAATCAGAGACTCAAAAAAATTAATTTACCTAGTTCAGAATCGTTGTGGTAGACAGATTAATAGACCCCAAGATGTCCATGTCCTAATTCGTGGAATCTGTGAATGTGTAACTTCACATGACAAAAGGGAAATATGGTTGCAGATGGCATCAAGATTGCTAACAAACTAACCCTGAGGTGGGGGGATTATCCTGGGTTTCTGGCCCAGTGTAATCACAAGTGTCATTAAAAGTAGAAGAGAGAGGCAAGAGAGGAAGTCAGAGTGATACAATGTAAGAAGGACTCAGTGTGCCATTGCTGGCTTTGAAGATGGAGGAGGGGAGCCACAAGACAAGGAACACAAGAGCCTCTGGAAGTGGGAAAAGGCAAAGAAATGGATTCTCCTCCAAAAAGGAATGTGGTTTGGCAGACACTTCAATTTTAGCCCAATGAGACCCATGTCAGGCTTCTGACCTATAGAACTGTAAGATAAATTTGTGTTATTTAAGGCAATAAATTTAAGGTAATTTGCTATGGCAACAATAGAAAATTAATACAGGGGGCATTCAAAAACAAGCACAAAATCAGAATCCAAGGACCCATAGCTAATTAATTCATATTTCAAAATCCAAAGATATGGTTACATTTACAGGGTAACAGTCAAGACAAGAAGAGGGCATTAACATTGCAGCATAGCATAGGAACTTTGGTTTTCATCTAGCAGTGGTTTATTCCTGCTTCTAAGAAAGGAATTTTAAGCTCAAATGAGTGCCAAACAGTGTCCCAGTTCCGCAGGTGAGGAAAAGCCAAGCTCCATACCTGGCTCATCTGCTGTGAGCACAATTAGATGGTCACCAAGAAGGTGAGCCCAGAACCATATCATAATGAGTTTCTTTGTGTATGTCACAAGGTTGATAATCCAACAATAATTACTTTTACTTACTAACTACATGTATGGATATTCTTATCTATTAAAACAAAGGGGTTTACAGACCATACAGATGGTATCTCATGGAATATTTTATCCTCCTAACTTGGATTCCCCACACCAATATTGATACTATTATACTGGATTATGTTAATAGTTTTAAAATAGCCCGTATAACTTCACAGATGAAGCATATGCTAGAGTTGCATATTTCCAAGATTCTTTCCCTTAATCTTAAGTAATTTAAGTCATGTGACTCATGATAATCATATTCAAAATATCAGTGATGTATTGGATACCTTTAAGACACATATAGTCACATGCACAGGGATGCACACACACAGAATAAAGAGAATAAGAAAGATTAATTGAATTTAGGATATTAGTAGTGGCTTTATTTCCCTTTTCTGCAAAAATCTGAACTGATAGGCAAACCAAGTGGGCAAAATATTTCTGGTCCATGAGTTTATCAAAGCCCAAGCTATGTCTTTCTGTTACTCTACCCTATCTTAGGGGAAAACTCTCGTCCACATGGGTTGGGATCACAACATCCACATTCTAATGGAGGGCAAACATCCTCTTTTTGAGGATATGCAGAAAAGTGCACACATTTTCTCTTTGGACATCCCATTAGCCCAAACTGAGCTATACAGCCTTTCCAAGCAGCAAGAGGGGTTGGGAAATATAATCGGTAGGTAGGTGGACACAAGTTCGGTTTAAATTTGGAGGTGTCTATTAGTGAAGGGAAAATGGAGACACTAAATATTGAGGGAGTAATTAACAACCTCTGTGTAGAGAGCTGGAACGATCCCTACCAGTGAAACCAGATTTGTCCAGATCTTTGGCTACATATCCCCCCTTTACTCCTGCTTAATTTGCCTGATTTTGATTTGTTTCTGGCTGCCTCTTTGCAGTCTTTGTATTTCCTTCTGTATCTTATGTTTTCTCATTGTGACTTCACTTTGCCACCAGGTTACAGCATTTTTTTTCACTCTGTTCCTGTGATGTCCTTTTTGGTTTCTGGTTGTCTGTCCCTGCTCTATTCTGTACTTACGTGGCCACCTTCCTAACCAATCAAATGATCTGGAATCCCAAATAGTCCAGGTTCTTCCCTTCCACTCTGAAATCATCTCAAACAATGGCCTGTGACACACATCATCTTTATGCCGACAGCACCCAAGAGCTTTATCCTTTGCCAAAGTGCGTTAAGAAAGTATGGCATCAGCAGGTTGTATGTTTTAGTGCTATTGACCTTTAGAATAGATAAAGCTTATGCTAAATAGTTAGTAGTCCCACTTATACAAATTGGATTGCTTTTGAGATCAAATGTGTGATAGATAGTCAATATCCAACCTCATTCACAAAAACACATCAGTCCTAATGTAGGATTAGCAGTGATGTGGATGAACTTCTAAGAATACCACGAGCAACGATTACTTCTTGATACTTTAAGATACTTTGTTGGCATTTTGAAATGTTTGTATATTTATTTTGTAAAAGAGTGCTGGAAAAAGGAGATCTGATGTTAGGATCAAAGTAAAGGAATGTTTCCATTTCAATAGCTTCCTCTGTAATAATCAGCAAAGGAGGTATATAAATTCAACTTGTAGTGGGGATATCTCAATATTCCATCAAAATGAGGGATATTTATTTTCTGTCAAGGTGGCCAATGACCTCAGCAGCATAAAATATAAGAGACAGAAGTAACACTTAGAGATTGCCCAGCATACTTTATTCTACTTACCAAAAGCCACATTCCCTAAAGCAGGGGGAGGAATTTTAGTTGAGAAATCCCAAACTAGAATCAGCTATGGGTGTGTAATTCAGAACATGGTATGTTAGCTTTCTAACTTACCTACGTATATAGCCCCCTCTCTTTTTATCTCTTCTTACTTTTTTTTTTTTTTTTTTTTTTGCTTTTTTTTTTTTTTTTTTTTTTTTTTTTTTTTTTTTTTTTGAAAATGTTCAAGGAAATAAATTAAAGAAATGGTCTGGTCACTTGGCAAACCAGTTCTTACAAATTCCACTTATCAGATGAGCACATACAAAGT
>NW_024082052.1:293326-358974 GCF_003009895.1 Hyaena hyaena | reverse complement strand
GGTTCGCACTCATGTTAGAAGGCTCTCTCAGTGGATTCTGCGTCCTTTTTCTCCCAATCTCTCAGGTTTTGTAAGGTTTCCAATGGCTTCAGATCTTTTCTGTGTGATGTATGGGCGCGAGTGCAAGTACGGAGCTCCTTACTTCTCCACCATCTTGCCCCTCCCTGTTTCTAATTTTTTGAGGAATGTCTACACTGTTTTCCAGAGTAGTTGCACTGGTTTCATTCCCACCAACAGTGTAAGAGGGTTTTCCTTTCTCCATATTCTCGCCAACAGCTATTTTTTCCTTTTAGCCATTCTGACAGGTGTGAGGGGTGTCTCACTATAGTTTTGATTTGTTTTCCTAATGGGTTATTGGTTTTTGTTTTGGTTTTTTTTTTATTGGGTTCTGGCAGTTCTTCATATATTCAGTACATAACATTTTTGTCTCATATGTTTTACTAATATTATCTCCTATTCTGTGGTTTATATTATTATTGCTCTAAAAGTGTGAGTTGTGGAACAGAAATTTTTAGATTTTGATAATTTCTAATGTCTCAATTTATTTTTTAATGCATTATGTTTTTGGTATTATATCTAAGAAATCATTGCCTAACCCAAAGTCACAATGATTTTTCTCTATGCTTTCTTGAAGTTTCATAGATTTAGATTTTACTTTTAGGTCTGTTGTGCATAATTTTAGCATAAGATACCAAATAGTAAGATATGGGCAAAGACTCTGTGTGTGTGTGTGTGTGTGTGTGTGTGTTTTGCCTATAGACATTCAATTGTTCCAGAACAATTTTTTGAGAAGTCTAATTTCTTCCCCTTTATAAAAAGTCATTGACCACATATTTATAAACAGTCACACCTCATTTTATAGCATTTTGCTGCATTGCACCTCACAAATACTATATTTTTATAAACTATAGGTTTGTGACAACCTGTGCCAAGCAAGTCTATTGGCCCCAGTTTTTCCAACAGCATTTGCTCACTTCATGTCTCTGTCACAGTTCGGTAATTCTCACAATATTTCAAACTTTTTCATTATTATTATAATTTTTATGGTGATATGTGATCAGTGATTACAACTTGCTGAGAGCTCAGATGATGGTTATCATTTTTTAGCAATAAAGGATTTAAAAATATATTTTTTAACGTTCATTTATTTTCGAGGGAGAGAGAGCACAAGCAGGGGTGCGGCAGAGAGAGGAAAACACAGAATCTGAAGCAGACCCCAGGCTGCGAGCTGTCAGCACAGAGTCTGATGCAGGGCTAGAACTCATGAACCATGAGATCATGACCTGTGCCAAAGTCAGTCACATAACCGACTGAGCCACCCAGATACCCCAAGCATTTTTAAATTAAGATATGTACATTGTATTTAAAAAAAACATATTGTTATTGAACACATAATAGTCTACTATATAGTATAAACAGCTTTTATATGCACTCAGAAACATATATATATTTGACTCACTCTATTGCCATATTAGCTTTATAGTGGTAGTCTGGAATCAAACACACATGTCCAAGATGTGCCCCTATATGTTTGTTCTTTTTGTCTATTCACCAATACCACACTATCTTGACAATAATGGTTTTCAATAAGTTTTTAAGCCAGATAGTGAGAGTCCTCCAAATATATTCTTTTTTTTCAGAATTACTTTGGATGTTCTAGTTCCTTTTACTTTCCATATAAATTTAATATTGGTGTATTATAATATTTGATATTGTCTTTGATTGTGTTTAATGTACAGATTCATTTTCAGAAATCTCTCCCAATACATAAGTTTATTATAGCTATATATATTTGCCTTCATTGGTTTCTACTGAATTATTTAATTAACTATTAATTAAATGAATGTTTTGTAGTTTTCAGCATATAGACACTGTGCATATTTTGTTAGATGCCACTTTCACGTTTTGGGGTGATATTGTAAGTGGTCCTTTTAAAATTTCAATTTCCAGTTGTTCATTGATTTTGAAGAAGTCCTTTTATCTTATGACCATGCTAAACTCACTTACTTGTTCTAGTATCTATTTTTTTTATTACAAATTCCTTGGCATTATGTATGTAGATAATTGTTATCTGTGAAAAGTGACACTTTTATATCTTCCTTTCCAACCCTTATGCGTTTAATTTCTTTTTCTTGCCTCATTGCACTGACTTGAACCTCCAGAAGTGGAGCAAGTAAAACTCTTTGCCTTAGGAGCAAAGCATGCAATCTTTTACTATTAAGTATGTTGTTAAGCTGTAGCTTTTTCATAGATGTCCTTTATCATAGTGAATTAGTCCCTTTCTACTCCTAATTTGCTGAGAATTTTTATCATGAATGGATATTGGATTTTGTTGGATGATATTTTTTCCATTTATTGAAATCATCATGTCTTTTTCTTCTTTATTCAGTTGATATGATGGACTACATTCTGAATGTTAAACCAGGCACACAAGCTTGCTATAAATCTTAATTGGTCATGATTTATTCTTTTTTACATTTAAAGTGGGTTTCTTATAAACAGTATATAGTTGAGTCTTATTTTTCTAAATCTCATCTTGAATTGTCTTTTCTAATACATGTGTTTAGATCATTTACCTTTAATGTATATAGAGAGATTGTTAAATTTTGTTCTATCATTTTAAAATTTATTTTCTATTTAGTCTCTCTGGTTTTTGTTCCACCATTCCAACTGTACTCTCTATGCCTTATTTCAATATGTTTTAGTATGTCATTTTCTTTATTTATTTTGGACATATTTTTTAGTTTTATTCTTTTTAATGGTTGTTCCAGGGATTGTAATATGCATACATAACCTTTTTACAGTTTCCTTAGAGTTCATATTTCACATCAGGTAAAAGCAGAAAACTCATAACCATACTTGTCATTAATATTTCCTCCACTTATCTTATAGTTTTCCTATATAGCACAACATACATAGAAAATGCCACCATACATAAAAAATAAACATAAAACACAAAAAGGAGATGCCACCATATAATGCTATAAGTTTTGTTTTATTTTTTTTAATGTTTTATTTATTTCTAGGAGAGAGAGAGAGAGACAGCGTGAGCAGGGGAGGGTCAGAGAGAGAGGGAGTCACAGACTGAAACAGGCTCCAGGCTCTGAGCTGGCAGTCAGCACAGAGCCNGTCACAGACTGAAACAGGCTCCAGGCTCTGAGCTGGCAGTCAGCACAGAGCCTGCCGCGGGGCTCGAACCCACGAACCGCGAGATCATGACCTAAGTGAAAGTCGGACGCTTAACCGACTAAGCCACCCAGGCGCCCCTATAAGTTTTGTTTTAAATAGTCTTATATATTTTATTTTGTTATTTTATTTTATACTATTTTATAAAGAAAGAAAGTGCAAGGGGGAGAGGGAGAGGAGAAGGAGAGAGGGAGAATAGAGCCTAACATGGAGCTCAATCTACCACCCTGAGATCATGACCTGAGTCAAAATCAAGAGTCAGATGCTTAACCTACTGAGCCCTCCAGGTATCCCAAGTCTTATATATTTAAAGAATTTTAAAAGTGAAAAACAGTCTTCTTTTAGTATTAATGAAGCATCACTAACATATAATGTTACATTAGCTTCAAGTATATGACATAGTGATACAACAATTTTATATATTATTCAATACTTACCATGATTAGTCACTATCACTATATAATGTTATTACAATATTATTGATCATATTCCCTATGCTGTACTTTTCATCTCCATGACTTACTTATTTTATAAGTGAAAATTTGTCTGTTTCACTCACTCCTCTACTTACCTCCCCTCTGGTAACCACCAGTTTGTTCTCTGTATTTTAGAATTTGGATTTTGTTTGTTTGTTTGACAAATAACATATAACTTCACGTAGTATATTTGGAATATAAAAAAACCCAAAATAGTTTTTTTATATTTATACAAACACCATTTCTGAAGCTCTTCTTTTATTCCTTTCAAATACTCCTTTAATCCTGAAGTATGTCCTTTAAATTTTCCTTTAAAGAAATTCTGCTGGTGACAATTTGTCTTAATTTTTTCAACTGAGAATACATTTACTTTCCTTCAAACGAGAGATTCGTTTGCTGGCTATAGTATTCTGGGTTAAGAGTCTTTTTCTTTCAATTCTTTAAGCAATTATGTTCCACTATTTTCTGGCATGTGTGTTTTCTTTTCTTTTCTTTTTTTTCTTTTACTCTGCTTTATTGAACTATAATTGACATAATAGCATTGCATGAGTTTGAGGTGTACAGTATGATTATTGGATACACATATGTATTGTGAAATAATTACCATTGTGGATTCTGAGCATATCCATCACCTCACATAGTTACCTTGTGTGTGTGTGTGTGTGTGTGTGTGTGTGTGTGAGAGAGAGAGAGAGAGAGAGAGAGAATTTTAAAATTGACTCTCTTAGTAACTTTCAAGTACACAAAATGGTATTAATTATAGTCACTATGCAGTAGATTAGAATCCCAGAACTTATTCAGATTATAACTGGAAATTTGGGCCCTTTCACCATTACCCCTAAACTCCTGCCCCTACCAAACACCAATATACTTTCTATTTCTCTGCATTTGGGTATTTGTTTATTTGATTATAGATTATATATGTAAGTTAGATCATACAGTATTTGTCTTTGTCTTATTCCACTTAGGTTCTCCAGGTCTCCATGTTGTCCCAAATGGCAGGATTTCCTTCCTTTTTTATGGCTGATTCTTTCTTCAGTCATCTCTATTCTGCTTTTGAGGCCATCCAGTGAATGTTTTATTACAAATACCATATTTTTAAGTTTTTAAATTATCATTTGCTTTTTTAGTTTTTATTTCTCTGCTGAAAACTGCTTTCCATTTATTTCAATTGTGTATCTTTGTCTCATTGACATAGTTAGATTTTCTGCTTTAAAGTCTTTGAGTATTATATTGAGCTATTTCAGCCCTATTCAAATTCCTGGGAAGTGTTAATTTTCACTTCAAGCTTCCATCAATCCAGATATGGTCCAATACTAGGTTCTGTCCTGTTTTCTGTGAATTCTAATCTTAGAATTGTTCTAATCTTAGATTTATTTCAAACATTTTGTTTCATTGCTTTGGGTCTATTCTGCACATGTGTCACTAATGGGTTCATTTAAGACTTAGGTGATGATTGGGGCACCTGGGTGGCTCAGTTAGTTAAATGTCCAATTCTTGAGTTTGGCCCAGGTCATGATCTCAGGGTCATGGGATCGAGTACCATGTCAGACTCTGTACTGTGTATGGAGCCTGCTGAAGATTCTCTCTCTCTCTCTCTCTCTCTCTCTGTCCCTCTCCCTGACTAATGCTCTCTCTCTCTTTCAAAATTAAAAAACAAAAAAAGATGTAGGTGATGACTTAAGTCTTTTTTTTTTTTACCTTTTTTTTTAAGGTTTATTTATTTTTGAGACAGAAAGACACAGAATGTGAGCAGGAAAAGGACAGAGAGAGAGGAGGACACAGGATCTGAAGCAGGCTCCAGGTTCTGAGCTGTCATCACAGCCCCTGATGTGGGGCTCGAACTCACCAACTGTGAGATCATGACCTAAGCCAAAGCTGGATGCTTAACTGACTAAGCCACCCAGGCACACTGGTGATTATTTAAATTTTAGTTTAGTTTGGTTCTCCAGACTTTGATATGTTGGCCTGGTCCTGCACATTCTGTAGCTCAAGGATGTGTGGGCTTACACACAGAATTAAGGAATCCCCTTCTTCAGTTGTCTCTATCATTGGACTCCCCACTTTGGTCTGAAAGAGAGATTTTTCTGCTTCCTCTGGTCAGAAAAATTTAAAGTACTCTTGCCATTGCTGCAGCAACAGCTCCATTGTAGGGGCCTACTCTTGGGACAAAGATACAGAGAAGAAAAAAGTAACTAAATATACACACACACAGAGGCTACTTCTACCATCTTTAGACCACAAGAGACACTTTTCATGATTGCTCTAGATAAAAAGTGGGGTGTTTATCAGAGTTTTAGCCTTCTTAGCTGAGGCATGATTCCATAGTGGGAATCCATACTCACTTAAAAGCCATGAGAACAAAATGGTATGGGAACTTCATTCCCCTATAGATTGCTAGTCAAGTTTTAGCTCCTTTCCACATCCCACCTGCTTTTTACATAATTGATAGAGTCCTCAGATAGTTAATTATTGTATTTTGTCCAGACATTTTAGTTGTGATTATAGGAGGAGAGAGACCAGAAAGAGCTCACTCAATTTCAGTAGGAACTGGAAACTCTTTTGTTATAGTTTTATTTCCTCTTTTAAATTATAAGTGAAGTCCTCTGTGATTGTTGTTAGTCAAATTCTTATTCATATGTTTTCTTCCATTCATTTTTTGATGTTTAAATCAAATATCTTCACTTATAGCATAGTAATATAAAGGTTTCCCCCAATTGTTCTAATAATTTACATTAAAAGTATGACAGTTTGTATAATTTTTCCCTAGCAAGTTTTTGATTTAAAAAAATGTTTTCATAGACTATTTTTTAGAGCAATTTAGCAGTTTTTAAAGCAAAACTGAAAGGAAGGTAGAAAGTTCTCATATACTCCCTTCTTCCCCCCTTTATTCATCCTGTACAAGTTGTACATTTATTACCATCAATAAAACTACATTGATACATCCTTATCATCCAGACTCTATACTTTATATTAGGGCTCATTCTTGGTGTTGTACACTCTATGGGTATGGACAATTGCATAATGACCATTAGTATTGTACAGAGTAGTTCCAATGCCCTAAAAATCCCTGTGCTCTGCGTATTCTTTCCTTGCTCTTTCTTTCCATTAACTTTTAATGGTGGTCTTTGTGTATAATTATTAATTTTATGTATAATTTTCTAATAAACCCACTTAATAAAGTGTTTTATCCCTGTTATTGTTGTAACTGATTTCTCTTCAACTCCACAAGTATGTAAGCATATCGTTTGTAAATAATGATAATTTTGTCACATACTTTCCAATATTTTCATACCACTCATTCCTCTTATGAAATTGTTTTGACTAGAACATTCAGAAAAAGTAATAAACAATAGTGGTGAAAATTTTCATCCCTGCTGTATTTCTGTCTCAAAATTGAGCAATTTTATAAGAGGAGAATTTAGGCAAAGGACTAATTATTAAAAGTGTAAGCAGGGATTTGGCAAAACATCAGGGTAAGATGGCCTGCCCTGGGCTAGTAAAAGTGGGAGGCTTTGTCTTCCAGGCCAGAAGTGCTACCAGGAGTGCAGTGCAGTAATCAGCTCCATGGGGAGTGCTCTAGGGAGAAGACCACCAAGGCAGGCAGTATCAAGGTCTTACTTTCTTTCCAATTAAACATTACAGAAAGGTAAACAGAAGGGGCGCCTGGGTGGCTAAGTCGGTTAAGCGTCCGACTTTCGCTTAGGTCATGATCTCGCGGTTCGTGGGTTCGAGCCCCGCGTCGGGCTCTGTGCTGACTGCCAGCTCAGAGCCTGGAGCCTGTTTCAGAGTCTGTCACTCCCTCTCTCTCTGACCCTCCCCTGCACACGCTGTCTCTCTCTGTCTCCTAGAAATAAATAAAACATTAAAAAAAAAAAAAGAATTATGTAATGTACTCACCACCCACAATAAACTGTTAACATTTTAACATGGTTTATTCAAATCGAACAAAAGTCTCATTAAAGATATCTTTTCAAGTCTCCTCTTTTTTTCTTCCTTTCCCAGGCCTGATTTCTCCCTTCCTCTCCAGAGGTATTCATTATTACTCATTTTTGTGTATTTATACATTTCACATAGATGTAGATATGGAAAAAACCTGCAGAAAAGCAGTTTTTTTGGAACACTGAAGAAACAAATTTTCTCAACACTGCTTGTTATTGTTTTAGAAGATCTCAATTAAAAATTATTTTAACATTTTTTTTGTTAGGGGCAGCAACATGAGGATAGAAGTAACCAGGAGTCAGAGATCCATATGGTTAGGCTCACCTCTGTCATCAATTGTAGGGGAGATGTTGGGCAAGTCACTTAACCTATGTTCTCTGAACTTCATTTTCTTTACTTTTAATGTATTGGTAAAACATTTCAGGCTTTGTAACCCATACAGTCTCTATCTCAACTACTCAGCTCTGTTATTGTAGTGGAAAAGCACCCATAAATATGTAAATTAGTGAGTGCGGCCGCATTCTAACAACACTTTGCTTATGAACATTGAATTTGAATTTCATATAATTTTCACATGCCAGAAAATATTATTCTTCTTTATATTTATTTCAACCATTGAAAAAGGTAAAATCCTTTCTTAGATCTGGACAAAAATAGATAGTTGACCAGAATTGACTCCTAGGCCATAGTTAGCTGAATCTGTGCTCCCAGAAGTTTAGCAATTGTTAATATTTTTTACATAGTTTATGCGTAAACCACTTGAATGTAAGACATGACATTTCTTCAATTCTAAATATTTCAGTACATGTCTTCTAAGAATAAAGATGTTTTCCTACCTAAATATTATGCTATTACCATAGCTAATGCTAATTCTTGAATATTATATAATTTTGAACCATATTGAATTTGACTTACTGTCCCCAAGGTGTCTTCTAGCATGTTTTTATCATAATAAGCATCCATCTAAAGTTTATTCATTTCATTGCATTTTAATGAGTCTCTAGTCTCTTTTAATCTAGAATAGTCCATGCTTTCCCCCCATGTCTTTAGTTTTGAAAAGTTTGAAAGTATCTTTATTGTGTCCAACATTCTGTTTTTATAGATTATTTTTCCTTGTTGGATATTTAATGTGTCCCTCTATTAATCATGTTTTCTATGAACTGACAGATCTAGGTGATTTTTTTATATTCAGGGTAAACTTTTGTCAAGAATGCTTCATAGGTGAAGCTGTGTGCTTCACATTCATTAGGAGGCAAATAACACCTGTTGTCCCAGGTGGTGACTAGCAGATTCTCCATCATGAAGATACAGTGTTCATTTGCAACCAGCAAAGACTCTCTGCAGGGACTCTTTGGCATCCTCAAATATCTTGTTTTTCAACTGCCATTCCTCTAATGGCTTGGGTATTCATGATCCTCATTTGAATCATTACATTGAAAAATTGTTTATTTTTTAATTGCCTTATAAATGAAAGGGATATTTAATTCAAAGGAATGTACAGGAATCACCACTACTTGGTAGAAATTATTTCTAAAATAGATTCATGTGAGACAGCTGTCCTGGTCTTACCTATTGAGGGTATCTGTGATGAGACTCAAGGTGGTAAAAGGCAGAGGGAGAATGAGAAGCCATGCCCACGGTTTGGTTTCATAAAAGATTTGAGGCATTTGTAATCTTAAAGAGAATTGCAATCTCCACCTTCTTTCTGCTGTCACCATGACAACATAATTAAGCCTGGCTAGAACCTTCCCATGGCATTTAGGTCTTCCTATGCTTAGGCTCCCAGTCCTATTGAGTGGAATATCCTTGATGTTTATTATATTCAGATTAAATATAAATTTCAGGGGAACTGGAGGAGGGGTGGCTTGTCAAGATGTATGCTGTGGACCTTATGTATCACCAAAGATGGCCTCATCACCATTTCTTCTTCTTTACTTAAAATAGTAAGATTATTATTTGGTACAATAGCTAAGACCTTGTTATTTTAAAAATGCTTTTTTCGTTGTTGTTTGGCATTGCACCTAATTTGATGGTGTTCATGTAAAAAAGAGAGAAAAGATTTACTTTTTGGAGAAATCAAGCATCTGAATGTAGAAAAGGAACCTTAGGAAGACTTCTGGTTTCATAACAGTACAGAGTAGAAACACTTCTACCTATGTATCCCAAGAAGAATAGCTAAAATCCCACCCCTGGACATTGTATATACCATAAATATGAGACTCAAAAGGTGGAGAGGAAAAGGCAGCTTTCTAGGGACCTCAGAACTGTGAGAGGTCACATTCCTGAGTTCATTCAGTTTTTTTTTTTTTTTTTCTCATATATGCTGGACTGCATCCTGGAGAAGTCAGTAACCCACAATGTCAGTGAGTGCCGACAAGTAAAATTCCAAGAAAACTTGCTTGCATTTAAAGGGCCAGGAAAGGGGTAGCCTAGAAAGTCAGAGAATTTTAGACAAAAACCCAGGAAAACCACAGCCCCACCCCAGTGTCATCTCCCTAGTGGGGAGCCTGACACCCTTCCCCCCACATACACCCAGCAGTAATGAAGTATCCTTTGATATTGGATTCTTGTTATGAAAAATGTAACAATGGGGGAAACAGAGTGAAGGGTACTCAGGACCTCTCTGTGCCATTTTTGCAACTTTCTGTGGATTAATCAATTAATTAAATTTTAAATTGACATAATTGGCATACAATGTTATAATAGTTTCAGGGGTACAGCAAGTGATTTGACAATTCTATACATTACCCAGTGCTCACCACTATAAATGCAGTTAACCATCTGTCACTGTACAGTTATCACAGTATTATTGACTATATGCCCCATGTTGTGCTTACCCATGTCCATGACTTATTTATTTTTATAACTGAAAGTTTGTACCTCTTAATCCCCTTTATCTATTTTGCCCATCCCCACACACTCTTCCTCTCTGGCAACCACTTGTTTATTCTTTCTATTTATGACTCACATTATCTTTTAATTTCAAAATGAAAAGTTAAAAAGCCCAAGTTTTTTATGATTATTTTCTTTTTTCATCTGGTGCTGTCTAGTCCCTTCAGTGTACGTTGACCAGGTTCAGTATCTTATAGCAAAACAGAACAACTAGCTGCTTGCTATTTAATTCTGGTACAATGTCCCTAAATAGTAGGTTTGAAGGACTGCCATTTAGAACTGGGAAAATTCAATTTTAAATGGAAGATTTAGGGGAAACTTTGTTAATCCTATGGAAAATTAGGTTATGTTTATAAGCAAAAGCATCCAAAAGAGAAGACTATCAAGGGCAAACATAGGAAGCCATGGAAACACTTTTATAATAAAACTCCACTCATTTCAAGAAAAATTAATAATGTTTACCTTTCTTTATGCATTTCAATATAATTTAATACAAAATTTAAGTAAAAACGAGGACTGTTGAGAGGGATAGTAAACAAAGGGAGCTCTGCTTTAAACCTACAGAAAATATTTACTTAGCACCTACTTACCACTCTAAGATAAATCAGCAACCAAAATAGGTAATGTTCCTGTGCCCATGGATATTGGGAATGCTCACATCTAGGGTGCATCCTGGAACCTTCTAGAACCAAAGTAAAGTGACAATGTTGGATGGAATCCAGGGTTTCTACCCTGAAACAGAACAAAACATAACAACCATGAATACCTATGAAGGCTATAACCTGGACAATGGATTAGACTTGCCTTTCCTAATTAGAATTATGGGAAATGGCAAGGAAGTTTCCTAGCCACCAGAGCCATTCATAAAGAAACAGGCTTCCTTAAGAACAGTTTCTCACCCTTTTGTTACACATTTTTGAGCAAGAGAGGGATCACACTTTGTAAAGAGTGTGGTTCAGAAGGATATGTAATGAGCGAAAGCAGGATATGAAGGACCCGTCACATTTCTGGGTGAACAGTACAGCACTGAGTACACACTGTCAGAGCACGGCCAGTGTCTCAGACCCTTTTGACTTTTTCTGTCAGGGCTGCTAGGTGTAACACAGGAGGCAGTTCAATTTGATTCTTGGATCAATAGCAAACAATTTTTTAGTATATATAAATCCCATTGACTACTTGCCTTGTAATTTTACTTGCTCAATCTGGCAACCCTAGTTGCATTCCACCCCTATCCCAGCCTCTTTACCCTTTGCTTCTATAGCTATCACCTGCAGCTCCTCAGAAAGGAAAAAAAAAGGCTAGAGGGCTGCTGGAGCCCATTTTCCCTCAGTACAGAGATCCGAGGGTGCTTGAGATTTGACTTCCTCCCAGAGAAATCTTAGCCAAACACCAAATGGTACAGAAAACATGACAGCCCAGGCCTCTCATCTCGTGTGGAGATAGGTCTGAAGTATAATTCATGTACAAGAGCTCCCCGAAGGACCAGGTTCAGGCTGGGGCTTTGATTGAAGTTGCACCTTTGTTTGGTTCCTTCTTCTTCCTTCTTTTGCTTCCCCAATTCCTTACAGGATTCCTGTGGAAGCAGTTACTTAATAAGTGGTGGGAATATGATCCTATCATTAGGGTCCACTTCTGGGGAACCCAGCAATGACAGTCCTGAAATAAGGGGTGTGAATATACATTCAGTCTTGAAGAATTTGTCCCCATGGTAAAATATGTTGCCTAAATAGGTATGAAATCTAGAAATTCCTTCCTCAAATTATTGTTTGATGTTAGTAGATATGCCTTTGAGTAAAACCTGAATTCCAACAGTGTTGTCTGTAAAAGGAAAGTCTTTGATAGTTAAAGATATTATATCTAAGAGAAGAGCAAAGAGTCTTAAACACATCATCTATTGAAGAGCAGGGCCTAGCGTTTCATCTGTTGCAAGGGCCCACCCACAGACTGTCCACTCAAATAATATTGGAGGCTCTTACCATGGAAACCTAGCCTTTCTTCTAGGAACCCCTAAATTTAGCATATCCCAAAACTTGAAGTATGCAATCAGAGATTTATGGATGAGGGGGTCAGTGAAACACCAAAGACCCTCATCTAATAATTATCTTTGTAAAATTATCTTCTTGTAGGATGATGCTAAAGTGCTTTTAGTTCTTTGTTTGCTTTTTCTCATCTTATCACAAAATGGGTTCCAGGAAACTTGGATAATCTGTCCCTCACACCTACCCTCAACCCTTTACTGATGCTTAGCTGGGCTTGCACAGATAGGAAAAAAATTAGATCTAGAAAAATGTAGCATCCTTAGGATACATAAATAAATTACTGAGTTTTCATCTATTGAATACCAACAAAATACCAAATACTTTATTATTTAGTGTATGTTATTTCATTTATTATTCTTGTATACATTTTATAGAATTGGAAATAAAGACCAGGAAATAAAGAACTTACCCAAGTTCATTTAACATGTAACCCATGCACAAAATTGTCCACCTAAAAAGGAAATCACCGAAGTGTGCTCTAAAATAAAACAATATTCCCTCAGTTCCCACTGGTGGTCCCGGCTTCACTTTCCATGATTTATTTGTTGTATATAAAGCTTGCATGTGTGTAGTCAGTATGTCAATGACCATCTATAATGTATGTAGTATTGCAGAGGAAATAAGAGAAATATAAGGTTTTCAGGAATACAAGACTACTGCAGATAGAGCAAAAAGATAACACAGTCTCCCTACTTTGGATGTAAAGGGAATTGTACCCATACAAGTAAAAGTGGGCTTGTTTTTGAATGAACATATTTGTTACTTCAACAAAGACATCATCAGGCATAAATTGAAATGAAATACCCTCTATGCTCTGAGATTGCAAAGTTCTGGCATATTGTCTGAGCTATCACTGCACTGATGAGATTACCTTTTAATATCCAACAGTGTAGTGAGACACACCCATGCAGTATCCCAACAAATGTCTTGCTCAAGTGTTATAGAAACTTGTTTACCCTTCATTTTTTTTTATTTTTGCTTTCCAGTCTCAAGATTGCACCAAGCGGATGACTGACCTACTTTTGCTGCAGTGTTTGATTTGCTTTTAATTATAGCAATTACAGTGCCCTAATCACTGGCATCATCCCCAGGATGTTAGTTTTTTTCTTAATGTTATTGTTACTCAGATTACACAGCTTTGGTGCCAGCATGAAGCCTACTAATGATCTAGGGATGGTACTAGTGGTCTTAGTGAGAGCCCGTTTTCAAGATTTCTCCAGTGGCTCCTGGGCTGACCTCATTGTGGAAAGCTGCCCCTTGGCATGGCCCTGGGAAACCTGAGTTGCCCTGATAATGTCCTGGAAAAAGAAGGATTCTTTTAGGAAACCCAGCAAAATAAGCCATTTGAGTTCTACAGAATAGAACAGAGTTTTCAGAGTGAAATAAAATTTTCCCAAAAAAAGGTGTTTTCTAGATGTCTTGTACTATTTCTCTCCCCTCTCTTTCTGTCTTCCTGTTCTTAATCCCTGTCTTAGTCAGTTTAGAGAGATGTAACAAATATGCCATAGACTGGGGGCTTAAACAATGAATATATATTTTTCACAGTTTCAGAGGCTGTGTAGGGCAGGATCAAGGTGCTGGCAGGTCTGGTGTCTGGTGAGGCCCTCTCCCTGGTTAGCAGAGAGCTCTCCCCTTTTTGTAACCTCACATGGCAGAGAGCAGTGAGAGAGTAAGGAAGCTCTCTTCTGTCTAGTCTTATTAGGCAGCTCATGCTGTTATGAGGGTTCCATCTTCATGACCTAATTGCTTCCCACAGGCTCTATCTCTAAATGCCATCAAATTAGGGATTAGGATTTTAACATATGAATTTTGAGAGAAATGAAACTCAGTTCATAACAGTTTCCAAATTCAAAACATCTATTGAATAACCTATATAAAATTGCTAGCAATAATAATAATAGGTAGATTTATGGAGACTAACTATATGCAAGTATTAACTCCTTTTATCTTCCCATCAACCCCAAGAGGTAGGGACTCTTATCATCCCTGTTTTTAAGATAGGAAGCCTCCCTCAGAGACAGGATACATAATCTTTCTGCATTGCAGGGTTGGATTCCAATGCAGGTGATCTATGACCCCTCCAGTGAACTCTTCTCATGCCAGGATGCATTAGGGTCACCCATCAGTGTAAAGAGACATGTCAGGGGAAGCTCCATCCTGAAGAGGCTGAGGGGAGACTGGAGTCTAACATAGCAAAGCTTTACCACTCATTTGGAAACCAGCCTCAAGTTAATTAAATTGATAGAGAAAAAAGGGTGGCAATTAATGCTTTTCATTCTTCTGGTTTGATGAAATGTACACAGTCAAATCTAATTAATTTTCACCTTCACAATGGTGGAGCAATGAGTCAGCTATCAAGGTGTGGAATTATAGGATTCTCAGATGCTCCTTATAGAAAGGCTGAGCACAGAACTCTACCTAACCCAACTCATCTTTTAAGCCCCCTCCCTCTGTATATGGAAGCACTAATTTACTTAGAGATTGTTGATATACTAATTACAATCACACTCACCTACGCATTAGAGTAACTCCTCCAAGGAATTACTCCATCCTTTTAAATCTGTACTAATTGCAGGTCTATTTTTAAAGTACAGCAGAATGATAAAGAATAAGACAGACCTGGGTTGGAATCCAGACTCTTCGGATTACTGACTCTGTAATTTTAGACAAGTTACCTACCTCTGTGAGTCTCAGTTTCTAAATCTGTAAAATGGGGATAATCATATTCTTCCCTGTTCTGAAGGCTGTGAGGAAGAAACAGAAGCCAACCTCCCAAAAGTGCTACAATGAATTTACAGTAAAAGTTTTTGGTCCATATTTTTGCATTTAACTAATTTGGATTTTGACTTTTTGCTAATTTCAGCTGATCTCCTTTCAGTAAACACAACCAGAACAAGATATTTCATTTCTTGTTTTTGGGACTAGCAATACAGTTTTCTTTCTATGGAAGTCTAATGTGCAGTGATTTTCATGGTATGCTATTGAAGCTAGTTTAACTGTAAATGGAGAAGTGAGACTGGAGCCTTCTTTGCACATCGGTAAGTATAGAGTAATGTGTCTCCCATGACATAAATTAGTCTAATTTTAAGGAGGCTATAAGGAGTTTTTGTGTCTTTGTCTAGGCATCTTTTGTTCTTTGATATTTGGAGGAGATTTTTCTTGCCTCTTTGGGAATTCCAAGAGAACAATCCTTAGTCTTTACCCAGTGGCTGTCTTGACCAACTACTCTATGAAGCACAGGAATTTGTCAGACACTTGCTCTAGGTTGTTTTTCAATCCAAATGAAGGTAGAGCATAGTGAGTTTTCCAGGGGAGGTAAGGCAAAGTGCAGAGAGATTCAAATATGGGAGGATTCAATCTGGCTGAGAGAAAACCTAGTGGAGAACATGTGCTTGAAGCAAGACTTAAAGATCAAGAAGTGTCTTGGTAGCCTGAAAGGAAAAGGCAGGAAATCCCCAAAGAAAGTCTTTATTAGCAATACACAAATATGGGAAACTCTCTCTGTCTAATGCTTAGCCATCAGATTTTTGCAGCAGAGGGAAGTTGCAGTGCAGAATATGGGATTCAACTTGTAAGAAATATCAATTGAACCACTAACAAATTTTGAGAACTGCCAGTTATTGGAGGACATATTTCTTGTGGCCCAGGAATTGTGAGCAATAGAGCTCTGTTCTTGCTCTCCATGAGCCTCAAGTCCCCAGATGCTAGAGTTCCTGGGAGGATGTAAGAGCATCACTTATTTTGATTTGCCAGCTGGGGGATAGCTAAGCTGCTCCCAATGATGTTGGGAAAGAGATGGATGAAGTGAATGAAACAGGTCAGATTAGATGGAGCAGAATGTGATAAAGTGGGAGACAACTTGGTGATTTGGAGAAGTTGAAATGGTTTGTTTAAAAAAAAAAACAACTGAGGCAACTGATTAGCATATCATCGCTGTTCTAATGCTTCCTGTTGGCAGCTGGAAGAGATAGGGACTGGCAACATTTATTTGAGACATTTTAACGAATGGAAGTTGAAAGCAAGAAGGGAACAAGATTCTCCCAGTGAATTTGTGGTTCATGAGATGTAGATCTAGGTATTTGTGAGAAAACAATGCTGGAGGGATCAGTGTGGTTAGAGAAAATCTACAAACAGGAGTTGGATAAAGACAGTGCACTGGCACTCTCTACCTTCACTTCACCTACTTTCCAGTGTGAGAACTCAGAGAAGGTAAAAGCAGAAACAATCCAAAATATTTCCCACAGATCTCTAAAATGTTAAATTAAAAAAAGCCCTAATACTGAACACAAACAGAAACAAATAAATCTAAATATATAAAATTGATAACAAATATGTAAAGAAAATTATCAGTTTATGTAACCCTTAATACAGTTCTCTGACTGAACATATTATGTAAGGCATATTCTATAGGAAATGAGAACTAAAAATAATTCTTAAAATTTATTTGGTAGTTTTATTGTTAGTAATAATATTGGTGTTGTAATGTTGAAATTTTAAATGAATATTATAGGATAAAGTAAATTCATAAAAGTGTTAACATTATTAGGAACCAAGATTTTAAGATTAAACTTTAAAAGATTAAATAAAACAAAGAAAGTAAGAAAAATTGTAAATAGCAGTATGAACTCAGTTGCTTCTTTTAAAAAGTATCTCCTAGTTCTGTCCACTGAAAGGGCCCAGAAGCAATGGCATGTTAGTAGCAATGAATCTACACAGTATCTAGATTTCCCACATAGAAACAACTATGTGAAATGCTGAGTCCAGGTTGGTGCAGGAAAGAATGAGTCTGAGTATCATGTTGAGCCAGAAAGACTCATCAAGTAACATCAGAGGATGTGGGCATCAATTTGAAAGGACTTATGCAGCAGGAATTGGGACAATTTAAACATCAAAAAGATTAATGTAATTGATAGCTGTATCTTATGGCTGATAAATAGTATTTTCCAGGAGGGCTGTGTGTATACATGTGTGTATACATGCATGTGTTTGTGTGTGTGTGTTGATGTGTGTGTTCTCACATGCTCTGTGCTTCTAATATAATGTAATTGAAAGTCTTCCTACAGAGATGAAGGGTCTAATTTTCTTTCCCTTGAATCTAGATCAGTTTTTGTGGTTACTTGGACCTGGGGAAAATGAGTGGCTTCTGAAGCTAAGTCATAAAAAAGATAAAGCTTAAAGCCTGCCTCCTCCCTTTCCTTCCTAATGCTTGCCCTTGACACCACACTGTGAGGAAGCCAAAACAGTCATATTCAGAGAGACCACCTGAAGAGGATTGTGTGGAGAGGAACTGAGGCCCCTAGCTGACAGCTAGGATCAACAGTCAGATATGTGAGTAAATGACTCTTCAGATCATTCCTTTTCCTATCCTTCAATTTTCCAGCTGAGACATGCAGAGACAAGTCATTCCTGCTGTGCTCTGTTCAGAGTCCTGACCCATATAATCAGTGAGAACAATAAATGGTTGTTTCATGCCACTGCAAACTGAGATAATTTTTATTACTTTTAAAAATTGTGATAAAATATACATAACATAAAATTTACCATCTTAACTATTTTTAAGTGTACAGTTCATTGACATTCAGTTTATTTACATTGTGGGGCTGTCATTGCTGCCAGTCATTTCCAGAACTCTTTAATTTTCCCAAACTAAAACTCATCACCCTTTAAATAATTACTCTCCATATCTCACTACCCCTGATGACCACCATTCTACTTTCTGTCTCTATAGATGTGACTACTTGAGGCACCTTATATAAGTGGAATCATTTAGTATTTGTCCTTTTGTGACTGGCTTATTTAACTTAGTGTAATGTCTTCAAGCTTTACCTGTGTTGTAGCATGTGTCAGAATTGCCTTCCTTTTTTAGACTAAATAACATTCCATTATATATATATGTATACATGTATATATATATGTATATATGTATATATACATATGATGTATATATAAGACTAAATAACATTCCATTATATATATACACATATATATGTATATATACATATAATGTCTCATATATATATATATATATAGTGTCTCATTTTTCCACTAATATAACATTTTACACAGCCATAATAACTAAAACAAACACCAAATAAACAAAAGTCATGAATTCAGAATGTTATTCTAAAAAAACAACAAGAAAATTTGGAAATCTCGTTGTATAAAAGAATATTACCTAATAAATGCAAAAATAATAATAGAATGTGAAAATAACCATTTTGCAAATCTATATATAAAAACTGATTTGAGCAAGAATGATCAGTGGATGAGGAAATTGTTATGTGAAAGATTTTGGGGGAGCAGTATATATCTAGTGCTGACAAAATATTACCTCTCCAAATCCATATGGATTTCAAAAAGGAAGAGACAGTGTTAAAGCTGACAGATTAAGAAGTTACCACCTTGATTAAAAGATCACAGTTAGCATTACCTTGCCCACAGGTGGGCAACCTGAAATTATGCACTTTCTGATGTAAGTATGTCACCTGTGTAGTATTTTTGCCAAAATGTTTAATCCAAAAGTGTCACATCTCTAGTTATATCTCTAGATATAACTTAGAATTTATAGAGAAAATCAAGGACACAAAACCATATTAAATGACACCATGAGGAATCATGCAAATCCAGAATGTGGAACAGTCTACAAAACTATCATCCTGGACATTCAGAAAGTAAATGTCTGGATAAGTGGAGGAAGGTTTTAGATTCTAGGTTCTAAAAAACTAAAAAGGTTTAAGAGTTTGATGCATGCATGACCTTTGTTTGGATTATTTCTGTGAATTAGGAGAAAAATAGAACTATAAAACAAATTTTGGGTATAATTTGGAAATTTTGAATATGGAATAATGTGTATTAACTGATATTAGAGAATTACAATATTCTTACAGGTTAAGGCATATTTGGAGCTCAAATATTGTAATACCTACAACATAATTGAAATGAGTTTGAACATACACCACAAATGCACATATATTTAAAGATAAAGCAAATATGGCAAGGTGTTAACAAGTGTTGATTCTGGATGAAGAGTACTTTGGTTTTCATTATATTCTTCTTCCAACTCCTTTGTATATCTGAAAATTTTTATAATAAATTGTTGTAAGATATAATAATAAATCCAGGAGTATTGAACAATCCCAAATTGTGTGGAGAGACATGCTATTTATTTGGTGGATCTGAAGGCCTACTGTTCATACTGAAGTCTACTTGAATACATATTTTCTGTATCTTGTGAGATGACCCACTAGACTCTAGTACTAAGGGTTTTTAGGAGATAGGATTTTACAGTAGTTCTCTCTCTCTTGCTTTTTGAAAGAGAGTCTTGGGAAATTTGACTGAATTTCTTTTCATTTGACCCTATTATCTGTTAATCTCCACTTTTAGCCTGTTTTCTGTTTATTTTCTCTCTACAACAATAAAAAGCATCACTATCATTATTTGCTTATGTACTTTATATTGTTCTAATCATGATATTTAATATCACAGTACAACATCTGCATAACAGTGCAGTATAATCTCTAGAAATTGCTGTTAACATCTGATTCTAGGGATTGAATTCAAGTTTCTTAATTTTAGGATCGATTGGTTCTTTCTCTTCCCTATACTTTTATAAACCTAAGAATCATTTTAGGAGCCTTGTTAAAATTCAAATTCTGGGTCCTACATCCAATGATCTGGTTTGATAGGTCTGAGCTCAGACTCTGAGGTCTGCATTTTTAACCAGCAGTCAGGTGATCCTGAAGGCACCTACACTTTAAAAACTACTACAATATTTTAGTTTAAGAGGGAGTCCAGGACACAGAGGAAAAACCTAAATAAGGTCTGTGCTGGTAAGCTGATTCATAGGAGGCCATCTTGAGGGTTGAAACCCATGAAGCCAGGGAGAGGAGTACAAGACATAGCAGTTGTTGGTCTGGAAGTTTTTGTCATGATCATGATGAGTAGAATGAGACCAGTGTTGAATGGGTGGCTGGAGAAGGGATTTTCAGAATATATTGCTGGGTTTGGGGCAAGGTTCAGTGACTGCAAGGCAGTTGCTTAGGTGGAGTGGAGACTATCCCTACCCCAGAAAGAAAGGAACTTCCCTTCTGGGTTGAGTGCATTTGGACAGGTGCTTTCACAAACATTTCTGTATGCCCTATTGTAATGTATTCAAATAGGAAGGTGTTATTATTTCTCCCATTTATGAATGAAAATAGGTTCAGAGACATTAAATAACTTTTTCAGGGTTATGGCACGTGATGGGTTTTCCACTCATTAGCACTTCCCACTGTGCCACGTTATTCCAGAGTATAAGCTATTGGAACCTGAAAAGCTTGGATGTGTCTTTGTGAGGCACTAGGTATAGCTGTTAGAACCCAGAAACACCTGGGTCTTTTGATTTCCTCATTTGAAAACGGGAAGAAGTATAACATTGTCATTGTGAAGATAAAATAAAACAATGCTCATGAAGCCTTGATATAGTTTCTAGCATATTTTAAATATTCAGTAAATACTAATTATTATGTTATGTAGTTAGGAAATCTGGTGATGGTAGCAGGTGGGGTGGGGAATAAGATAAACTCTCCGTTTGTTCTTCCTTCATCATTTAAATTGAAATAAGTGGAAATAGAAACATACTGACAAGTTTCATATCTAACAGTTCTTTGAAAATAGTGTTCAATGTAAACAGAAACTTGCATATATGCCTAATCTTTCCATCATGTCTCTGAAATCCAGGCACCTGTAAGCTGTCTTTGCCTCCTTCTGAGCCTCCCAGGAGCATCTTGTAAAGCATCCTGTCATGCAACAGGTCCTCAGTGCAGTGACCTGTGAGCTGGCTAGTCAATACAATGAAAAGCATTTCAAGATTTCTCTGCATTGCTGTCTCGTTTTACATCTTCCTCCCCTCCCGTTTTATTCTCTTTCAGACAGCCTCATTTTGAATACTTTTACATCTCTCTGATATTTACTCTGCTGAAACTAATTTTTATTTCCATTTTTATGCCCTTATTTAAAAATTGTCCCCAAACTCTAGCCCTGCCAGACAGTTAAATCTGATTATATAACAATGTTATAATTATGTTTAACTTTATTTAGATCTGTGTGTGAAAAAGAAATGGGGACCAAATGAAGGACATATTCCTAATTTGTAGTTGCTTTATTTGAGAAAATAAATAAGCATAGTTACTAATTTGGAAAGTTGGATCCTAAAGAAAAAAATCCAAGTGACTTCTTGATGATTAAATATTGACATTATTTATAGGCAGGTAAAGCATGAGTTCAACATGTCTTTGTAAATCTGTATTAATAAAATCAATAGCACTTCACATAAGTATATTTTTAGTTTGATGCTCATTCAACTTAACAATACTGTATCCTTTTTACTTTTTTTACTTCATTTTAGTCTCTCTGTGGTTTGCTGTCATTAACGTACATTAGTTACTATGGCAATGCCAGTGTAAAAGATGTGAAAGGCACATACTCAAGGCTACAAATGAGACATGATTTATATGGCAGATGAACACTAGAGCATAGGATATGAAATAATTAAGGAGATGACTTCTATACATTCCCTTTGTAAATATTGTAGGTTTTCTGTTTGATTATCTGATAAGACAGGGACAGTTTTTGAGCAGTTTCAGCTGCTCTTTCTTTTCCCCTCTATTCACTGTGGCTCCCTGCAAAGGGGGCTCCTTCCCCTCCCTCTGATAAATAAATTTAAATTAGACCATTATTACTCAGCGCTCATTGAATAAGCAGCATCCCTGAATGTTTTCTATTTGATTGTGACACCACTCTTACCTTACCTTTTTGGTAACCTTCCCCATCTTTTCTGATGACATTCTGAGAGATTATCTTTTGGGCTGAGATTTATTCTTGTTCATTCCAGAAAATGATAAATGCTTGTAGGTCAAGGATTTTATGGTGTAGAAAATGTTAGTTTGATCATTGCTGTAGTGGTTGTGATTAACAATTTAATAGTGAATTTGGTAGAAACAATCCACTATATGGAATGGTAAAGCAGGGAGAGTTAAATTAGGGGCAAGATCAGATTATTTTTCTCTATGAGAAACATTTAACTATCCACTCCATTGTCTGCCACCCTGCACGTGAGAAAGGACCAAATCAGAGAAAGGGAAAAATGCTGTTTCAAATTACATGTTCCTCCTTGTCTCTTTCTCCACTTCTACCATGATGGATAAGGCATGCAGCAACCAAGTACCATCACTGAGGGTGGGGATGTTTCCTTTTTACACAGTCGAGCCACATTATTTCCCATCAATACTAACAGACTGAGACCAGTACTCCTTAATCAGCATCTGGAGGCTCAGAATTGTATTTTTTTTTTCAATTGTATTCAATTTCTCCTGGTTGGTCTTCATTCTTACATCTGCTTACATCCCTGTCAAATGGATGGATTTTCCTGTCTAAATGTATTTCAAGTATCAGAACATTTATTGTTGTACATGTCCATTTGTCAAGAATTAGGAACGCTTTCCAGAGAAGACACACTTGTATATGGAACCAGTTTTATTATCTATGAATTCATGAGGAAGAAGTGAGATGGCAAGAAGCTTTCAAGAACCAAGGGTGCCAAATTTCTAATTAGAATAAGAACAAATTCAGGAGTAAAAGAGTAGAAAAAATTCAGATAAGCAGTCACTGATATGGAAGCTTCTACATTTAAAGTTCTCTAGCCATGATGTAAAGTTAGAAGAGAGAGGGAATGTTAGATTGATTGTTAGAATAATATGAGAGACAATGAAACACGATTATATTTAGAAGAGAAAAACTCAATAGTCAACAAGGCAGGTGGAATGTGCCTGTTCAAAACCAAGGACATGTAGTTTTTGTCTGGAAAAAAAAACTTTCTGTAGTTATAATTCCTCTCCTGAGATATAGATCGTGTACCCTAAGCTCTTAAAACATGATATCCATCCTTTGAGTTAAAAGGAATGTTTATTTTATTGTATTTAGTAAGTTATTTTATTCTCTTTATGCATTTCCATTTAGAATCCATGTACATGAATATCAAAATATCTCAGTTTCACTTGTGTAGATACTTGAGGAGTTCTTTTCCAACCTTGAGCCCTCAAAGATTTTCAAGGATTATAGATTTTAGGTTATGTCACCATAGACCAATCGTTCATAGAAGTTTCATCAGGAGATATCCCATCCCAACAGCAGATGGCAAATTATATCTGGTTACCAGCTTTTTATGTAGTTAGAGATACTTCACCTTAATTGATTCATATGACATATGTGATGTTTGTACAATTTCTTCTGATATTGACATTTGACTAGTAGAGGCAAGATACCCTAAAATTGAGACAGAACTTCCTAAAACCAAAGATCTTGCTAACAAAGATCTCCATATTAGTTGCCTTTGAGGATAGTAATGATTACTTGTAGTTATTTAAATTGAATGATATACATGCTTTGACTTTGCTTGGTGACCACCACCTCAAAGCAATAAATGAATAAATAAACATTGTTCAAACAGGTGGCACTCGCAACATGTGCTAAGTTGAATGTCATTTTATGAATGGAGTTTTTTGTCGGTTCTTCAAGGAATCTGTTCAATGCAACTTATGACAATTCCCTAGAAATCCTTAAGGACTGTAGTCTGCTGTAGTAGAAAGAGCTTTGGGTTTGGAGTCAGATTCAATGTTCATCTTCTTTCACTAAGAACCTCACCCTACGCAAGAGCCTTATCCTCTGGTGAACTGTCTGTGACAATCCTTGCCCTGCCTATCTTACAATAGTTGTGAGAACAAAAGTCCTCAGGAGACAATATGATTTGAAAATGCATACTTTTTAGTGGACATATTTATACATATTTTATATAAGAATTTATTCTGGTTGTTTTATTTTTTTCCAGTGATTCTGTTTCTGTTCCCCAGTTTTCTCAGCTTTATTCCTCCAAATGTCCTCTACCCATCTCAACTACTCAAAAACATTTTCTCATGTGTACACTATGGAATAATAACATGCATTACATGTTACATTACAATGAAAAATTGACCCCCATGACCAAATATGTCTGAGAAATTCCATGTTAAAGAAAGTTAAGAAATGTTCTTTCACTGAGGGCTTTCTGTATCTCTAGTATGTCAATACATTGTAAATCTACAAAAGATGAGTGTAGGATATAGCATCCAAATGTTCCTGAGCTAATTTTTTGAGCCTCTTACTCCCCAGAAACCACTTTCCAGGAATAGATTTCTAAGGAACCCTCTTAGAGAGGTATAGCTCTCTGCCATGCCTCCAGATCATTTTATATCATGACACACGCTGAAGGTGATAATATTTGCCCAGCAGAGGTGGTGACAAAAGTATTTATTGTGGTTAGATGGCATGGACTTGCAGCTCCATAGAGTCTCACTGAGGGTTGAGGGGAGCCGCATTCAAGGCACACTTGCCACTCCTTCCTTTATAGCACAAATTTCCACAGGCACACCAGCTAGACAGCTGTGCTCTGTCAGAGTTTTTCTCCATTTCAAATATAACCGCAAACCATTAACTTGAGGCTGTTGGTGTGATGAAATCATTTCATCCTGACTTCCATCCTCTCCTGGTTCTGGGGGATTTATAATAGCTGCACTGAGGCAAGAAACTCTCACAGCCTGGTACAACTGTGGTCAAACCATGACCAAGGTTTTTTTTGTTTTGTTTTTTTACATTCCTCCAACCTCATCAGAAAAGTTAGCGTGACCCTTTTCAAAACATAAATGCCATGGTGACCTTTCTGCCAAACACTCATTCACTTTCTCATACTAACCTCTGCCATGTTGGTCTGTCCCCAGTTTCTAGAACAGTTCCGATCCATTCAACCATGCTGGGTTTTTGCGCTCACTCTTCCCTCAGACTAAATGCTTTGCTTTTTTACTTTTGCGGAGGAAATGCTTCTGGTGTTCTTTCTCAGAGCATAAGCCAGGCCATTGCCCCTTTAAACCCCTTGTTTGTCAACTTCATTGCCTCTCTTCCAGGGGGCTCACTAGTCTCTTTCAGCATTGTCTTGTCACTGCTTGGCACTTTGGTGCTTGATAAACATTTTTTTGAGTGGATTAATGAATAAAAGGAGTACTTGTAGGTAAATTACACACAGATATTTCCCAATAGGAGCTCCCAAGCCATCTGGGGAAGCACTTCTGTGCACAGGTATGCTGTGAGGAGTTAGGCCTAGAGTGAAGCTCGGACACGTTAAGTACCACAAAAGCACGGTGGTCAGTGAGGTAGGCAGAGATGACTGTGAAGTCTGAAAAGCATTACAAAGGAGGTGACATATTAGTTCTCAAAGACTGCACATCTGGAAAGGTACTCTAAGGGGTTCAAGAAAAGTGGAAGACATATTAAGTCTTCACTGAATAAATAAGCTACCAAGGGGCTAGCCATATGTTTAAATATTGTCAGCATTTCAACTTATATCAGTAAAAATAGATCATTAGAGGGGTGCCTGGGTGGCTCAGTTGGTTAAGCATCCGACTTCAGCTCAGGTCATGATCTCACCATTTGTGGGTTCGAGCCCCATGCTGTGCTCTGTGCTGACAGCTAGCTCAGAGCCTGGAGCCTGCTTCAGATTCTGTGTCTCCCTCTCTCACTGACCCTCCCCTGTTCACACTGTCTCTCTCTCTCTCTCCCTCTCTCTCAGAAATAAATAAAACATTAAAAAAAAGATTATTGGAAAACACATTTCCTGGTATTATGTATACAACTTGAGGTCATCTGTCCTTAATCTAAAGAGACTATTATGCTTACTTGCTACAGAAAGACCAATATGTCAACATTTATCTTTTCAAGCCATTTCTTCCCTTCCCTTCTCTCCTCTTCCCTTCCATTCCCTTTCCTTCCCACTCCTTCTCTTCCCTCACCTCCCCTTCTTCCTTCCTTCCTAAAAAATATTTATTTAAAAAAAAAACCACCTAAAAACAATTTTTTCCTTATTGAGTTATGTTAACACCTTTATTGAAAAACCAACTGACTGTATACATGTGATTATATTTTGGGCCAATCCATTGTGATGAATTAATCTATATGCCTATTCTTAGACCAATACCATACTGTCTTGATTAGTAATTTTTTAACTCTGTTAGTGTACCTCCTCTAATTTTGTTCTCCTTCATCAAATATGTTTGGCTATTCTAAGTTCTTCACATGTTTATATAAATTTTAGGATTGTTTATCAATTTTTATTAAAAAGGTATCTAGTATTTTGATTAGCATGGAGTACAATCTATAGATCAATATGTAGAGAATTGATACATTAACAGTATTTTATCTTCTTTTCTGTAAACATAATATAGCTCTTGATTTCCTTTTCTTCTATCACTTTTATCAGTCATGTTTAATAGTTTTAATTAATAGTTTTAGTATGCCTTCAATCTCTTTCATCATATTTATCCCTTCACTGATTTTCGTATATTGACTTTGTATTCTGTGATCTTGCTAAATGCATTTATTTTAATAGCTATTTGTTTGTTTGTTTAAGTAAATTCATGTCTTCCCTTTCCATCTCATCTTCCAGGCTTCACCAAACCAGTGTCCAGGAATGGCTCACCAGCCAACATTACCATTATTCCCACTAGGAAACATTATCAGAATACCTTCTTGACATGGTTACCATTCTCTACATATGGCTGCTGTGCTGCAAATACTGTGATCACTAAAAGTAGGGCAGATAGTGGAGGGTAGGGCTGGAGCAAAGCCCCATTTCCCGGTCTCCCCAGACTAGTGAAAGAACACCTAGGACACTTAGCTCCATGTCCAGCTCTGGTTAGGGAGGGGCTCAGTAAGTGGTTGATTTAATTATTATGATTATCAGACTTCTCATTTGATTATTTTTGTTATTATTATATAAAAACTGAGTTTTCGGAAGTCTAACTCAGAGACCGAATGTCATGCATTTTTTTCTTCTTCTTAGCCAGCTCTAGAGCATTACTGCATCATGGTGGATCCCTCTTATAATTAGGGCTGCCCCACTTTGGGAGGAGTCAGAGAAGAGGGAACTTCAGACAACGCCAACAAAAGAAGGGCTGCTTCTGGGTAGGTATGCTCCCAATTTGGCTTTCAAATGAAGTATCTCTCCTGTAATGGCTATCTACCTGTTATCTCTCCTTGGTGCTATTGCATTTCTGCAACTGTCCCCCTCTTTTGTCAGTGCAAGAAGGATTTTAAGAGCATAGCCCATGAGATTCCACCCCCCACCTCCCACAATGCTGGAGAGACATGGCATCACTGCATCCCACAGCTCACCCTCAGGCACTCAACTTCTGTCATAATGTGTAAGGCTTGGCCAGGTATTTATAGTCTTTCTTTCCCCAAAACAAAGCCCAGCTGATTACCCATGTTAATGATTTCAAACAGTGAAGGCTGACATGGTCTCCATGGTGATGATTTACGCTTGGGTCTCCTAGGAGACAATTACATGTGTGACAGACTTCAGATTCATTTTACTGCCCAAAATGTGCAGTGATTTTCCTTTTACACTGAACCATGCCCAGAATTCGTAAGTTAAAATTTAATTTTTTCTAACATTTTTTCCCATGGCGTAAAAAGATGAATATTCCAAAGAGGAAAGAGAGGCCTTAAAGGTAAGAAAAAACATACTGTTTCTTGAATTATATTGTAAATAACAGGTAGATAGCCAAATAACGTGAAAGAGAAAGTGATGAGCCCAGGGTGAGGTATTTATGTTGAACTTTGGGGACAGTTTGGTCCAGAAAATTAGGTTCTCTATTTAAATTTGGTATTTACTTCAATTTGATTTGAGGTAATTTATAACACACAGCTCTGATTGTGGCTTGGTTTCAGAACATGAGGAACTTCATACACAGTACTTATTAACAGACTGAATTTACTAATCACCACCAAAGTTGCTGCCTTTCCAGTGTCAGAGACATGGAATTTCTTGGCCAAAGCACAGAAAAATGTCCCTCTGGCCATAAAATTCTATTTATCTGAACAGACATGAGCCAAGCTAAAAGACACAGGCCTCACAGAGTGATGCCCCAAGATTCCTGCCAGCGGTCAATGCTGAAAGATAAAGGTGGGACAGTCCCAGAAATGGTGGTGGCAAAGATACATGTGTGTCTGATCAGGAAGCCTTTTCTGTTTATTTGCCAAAATAAAAACCAGTTCATCTCACACTCATCCACAAGAGGGCTACCACAAGATTTTGCTGCAAAATCATCCTGCACCACTTCAGAAAGACAAGAAGGTAGGTGGTACTGGGGCTGGTACAGAGGGTGGATAGCAGCCCACAGTCAATGGATCTTCTTCTGCTTGAGTCAATACAACCCAGGACATAATTTTTAATACCTAAAGTGGACCAGATGCCTTACAAGAACATAGAATGTCTGGTTTCTTCTTTCCAGAAGGTCATCTCCTATATAGAGAAACAAACAGAAGCCACAATTGTAATAAAATGAGGTGGTTGTTATACAAAGTCATGTCTTAAGTGTTTGGGAGCTCAGAGAAGGGAGTGATGGATTTTGTCTGGAGGGATGCTAAGGGTAGTGTGGCAAATCTGATGCAGGAAGAAGGATGAAGGAAGGCCTCAGAGAAAGGGTCATATTTGAACTAGTTGTCAAAGAACAAGTTTAAATTCATCCATTGCTTCAGTCCAGGAAGGTGGCTGTAGGAATTGAGTTCAGAATGAGCAAAGGCTCAGTGGTGCCTAAGTGCCTGGATGATAAATTGAATATCTGGATGTCTGAAATACATGATGTGCTCTGGGTTTCACTGTATCTCCTTACATGGCATTGTATAACTCTAGTAACATGTCTCTTGGACTGGACTATGAGCTCCTAGAGAGCAGGGCGTTTGTTTCAGTCTCCTTTGGTACACAAAATTTATTCAAATTTGTTGACTACAAAATAAAATAATGAATAAATAAATGTCAATATAATTCATGAAAAAATAAGAAATTTCATTTGTTGATTTTAAGTTGGTCATTAGTTTCAATAGATCAGGGCACAAGTTTCCAGATTCTTTTTCTTATCAAGCCTGTTATTGGGGTGCCTGGATGGCTCAGTCACTTAAGCATCTGACTTCAGCTCAGGCCATGATCTCGCAGTTCATGTGTTCAAGCCCTGCATTGGGCTCTGTGCTGACAGCTCAGAGCCTGGAGCCTGCTTTGGATTCTGTGTCTCCCTCTCTCTCTGCTCCTCCTCTGCTCATGCTCTGTCTCTCTCTTAAAAATAAACATTAAAAAACAATTTTTAAGAAGTTTGTTATTTAGCATATGAAAAAAATTGCATCATGAACCTATTGCACCTTAGGACTGGCCAGCTATTTTCCCAGTGTTTTCCTTTGTTTGTCTGTTTGTTTGTTTAATAAGAAATAAAGTAGCCAAATATGGGTTGCTTAGCTCCTATAACTTCTTTCTTAGTTGGAATTCAATTAGGGGAACCTACATTATTTTGGCAGTATATTTATGTGGTCCATGAACACATGTGCACACACACACAGGAAGAACCCACTATGTCATGCAGCTTTAACAGATTATGTGCTGATGTCAGTTAAAAGAGAACCAAAGGAATATCAAGGTGCATTGCAATTTATGTCACATCTCTCCTCCATTTTCTCTGGTGAATCAATTACCTGGGATGTGGTTTGGACCTTTGAACTAGCTGAATTACTCAATATGCTGGCACATCAACCTATACACAAATGGGAAAAAAAGTTATTTAATTGCTGGACCAAAGCAAAAATTAAGTAAAACCATTTTTCAATAAATATAAAATAGACCAATTGTATAGTATTCAACTTGAATAAAAATTAATATTATGAATATCATGTTTAAAAATATATCAGGAGATGTTCTCTGTAATGATGCAGACACAATATTTGTGACCCGTAGTTGGGCACTTAGGATAGTTTCTTTTCATGAGATTACCAGGAAAGTCATTGCTAAGAGCAGAAAACAGGAATATCAGCTTTAACAAATCTTTAAAAATTTGTGTCAATAAAATAATCCTAATTCAATAAACTCAGAGTTAGAATTAGAATGAAAAAATTCCAGAAATAATATTTCTAATTTCAATCTGGCAGATTGCATATATATTTTTATGGTATTTGGGGGGAAATGAAAGAAATTATAGTTTTAAGCATAAACACAAGAATTAGAACTATCAGGAAGTGAGGAAGGGAAGAAGGATGGAAAGAAGGGAAGAAGGAAAGAACGAAGTGAGAGAAAAGAGTAACGGTTTTAAAACTATAGAAAGGATGAAAATAACTCTGTGACTCTAGTGGCTACTGGGCTATAAATCTGACAGGACACTACATAGCTGCCTGGAAAAGATTCTTCTGCCACATGTAAGGTCATAATAAAAACTGTGTGTATATTTCTAGGCTGGTGATGGCCATGGAGGGTACAGAATAATAACAGAAACAATTACAACAGTATTGAAGGTAACTCCATATTAAAAATAGTAAATAATTTATCCAATGTTAATAAGTCCAAATAGAGGTAGATTAACCCAAGACTTCCTGATTCTCAAATTCATATTATTGTCCATTGCATAAAACAGTTCAAAATTTAGATCAGAGAATCAATGAAGAAAAAGAGACTTTGGTTCATGTTTCTTGAAGAATAAGTACCATCTGTGTCTGATCCATGTGTGTTTGGAATATCTACATCTATTAAGACAGAGTATTTTTCAAACTGCATAATTTTTGGGTCCAACCTCAAGCCATTGAATCAGAAACTGATGACAGAGCTCAGAAAACTGCATTTTAAGTTCTCCACTTGATGCATATATACACTGAAGCTTGGGAAACACTGACATAACCAAAATAAAGAAGTCATTGAGAATCCGAGGTATTGAAGGTGAGCTGAGGTTTTAGGCATGTTGTATCAGCTTCACTTATGAGGGTGCTTAAGATTGAGCGGCTGTCAGTCTTGTGGTTGCTGCATGCCTCTCTCCTGACTGATGTCCAATGGAAGCCCTGGACACCAAGGCTCAGGTTAGCTTTCTTGGTTGGTAACACTGGGCAGGTGTCATACATCATTGTCAGGAGAATTAAGCACCTTCTATGCAACTCCGAGTGGAGAGGATAACTATCCACTGTGGAAACTTTTGCCTTTTTGTTCTGAACCTCATCCTATGTGCATTTCCTCTTTTCTGGCATAACCTGTGTCTTTTCATGGTAATAAACTATAACTTGAGTAGAACAGATTCTTTTGAGTCCTGTGAGTCCATCCATCAAATTGTTGAACATTAGAGTGGTATTGGGGGCTATCAGTGCACTAATTCAAGATCCGGCAGTGGGGAAAAGGATTCGTCTTTCTCCAGAACACATGCCCCTAACTACTCCCAGGGTACTCACTTCTTCAGTTACATGGGCTCAGGGTTCAATCTTTAGGTCTACTATTGCTTCTTTCAGATGATGTCTGACATGTGATGTGTAACAGACCAAAATCACTGGCTTTATATAAACAAATCCTTTTATCTTCACAATGATGTCTCAAAGCCTTATTATTCTTGCTTGCATATATCTTTTTTCTCTTGAAAAATAAAATACTGAAGGACTTACTTAATCTGGGAGCAAATAACTCTCAAAAAAACCCCATCATTTATGAATTTTAGGGAGGAAGACAGACTACAGATGATATCAGAATGAGAATGCTTGAATCACGAGGACAAACCCAAGGCTTGTGGCCTGTGATAGAGTATTGAGTTTCAGCATTAAACTAATTCTTCATGCCATAGATCTCAAAATTATATTAGAAATAGACCAAAAGGCAGTTCATTACTGCAGTAATTTGGTTGGTAAATGCATCATCAAATCTTACATTTAGGAAAGAACATCATGATATTTTTAAAAATGCCACTTGTATAATGTAAGGCTGATAAAATTTATAAAGTAGTCATAAGGCTTACTTTTGGTCCTTGAGAGAATTTTTTGCCACCAATTTACCTTTGGGAGCAGTTGTTACTCTTCTACCCCCACTCCACCTCACAAGCCCCAGAATCTGAGACATTTACATGCATACTTTTTATGTGTCCCATGTTTCCTGAGTCACAGTTCAGACCAAAGAGGGCATCATTCTGGGCCCGAATGTCAGTCTCACTCTGCTTTTTCTCTGTGGGTCTCTCTAGGGACTGCATACTTCTTAGACATCATTTCCAGAAGGATCATTGGGCTATTAAAATTAATTAATATAATTTCATAATTAACTTTTATAATATTAATCTCTTAGTTATCCTGTAAGCAGTAATTATGGAGCTCATGGGTCTTCTGCTGCCACCTCCATGACTTATAAGTGGAAATTAGCATTTTAACATGAAGTTCTGCTACTTTATTGAGAACTCAGGGTCTTTGAGATAATTGAAAATTGCATTTCATTAAAGGGCAAGTGAGAGAGTGGAACTTCTATCCCTGAAAACTCATTTCTGGATTGTTATTTTGATAATTTGAAAAGCTGTCAGTGGGGAAAGAAAGATTTGTCTTTGTCCAGAACCCATGTTCCTTACTACGCCTGGGGTACTCACTTCTTCAATTACATGTTTACATGTTTAGTTATAATCAGTGGTGTCCAAATCAGCACTCTAATTATTGTTCCTTAATTTGATCCTGAATCTATATTTTTGTCCCTCTGTCTATGATTATTTGCAATGTATAGAATTTGAAGTTGTTAAAGGTTTCAGGCAATATACATCTTGCATTACCTTCTACTTTCATTACCTTCTACTTTTATCCACTGAGGACTTTATCTGACATCAGGAGTGACAGTATGCCTCCCTGCTCCCATGCATTTATTCACTCTGTGCTGAGGGTGAAAGAGGGGTTTATCTGACTCTGAACTGCAGAAGGATAAATCCAGAATGTTCACTTTGAGTCTATCCTCTTCCCTCCTTTGAAAAGAGGAGCACCTCCTCTCCTTTTCTCTCCTCTCCTCTCAGCCATGGGGCTGATTGAGAACATATTGTCTTATTCTAGAGTACCATATGAAAAGTCCTCATGTCCACTGATTTAAAACACATTCTTCCATACTTAGTGTTGTTCTGTAAAAAGATGGGATATTGGTTCTTCATCTGATGTCTTTTGCTTTAATTCTCATGTGGTTTAGATATTGGGTGGGTAAGAAAAGACATCTTTGATGCCCAAACCGAGTCTCCTCCACTGGTCAGTCAGCACTGGAGACTCTGTGGAAGCAGAACACCCAAGCAATTCCTGTAGTATGCTAACCACTGCATTTGGGCTACACAGCTGGATTCCTCAGCAAAACACTACACTTTATTTTATGTAACATAATATTAAAAAATAATGAATTGTTCTTTTATATAATAATCTAAAAATTATTAAAATGTGTACTGATCTCTCCTATTTTTATAACATATATCATATTTCCAATTAGAATCTAAAATCCCAAAGGATAGTAATTATGTCTTATACCTCTTTGTATCCTCTCCAGATCTTAAAATGATGCTTTAACTGTAGCACACATTTGTTCAGTGTTGGTGGTGATTTTCCACTTGGGGTTACAAGTGTAGGTGTATGGAGATCTATTAATAAATGAAATCATATTTAGATATGTGTCATATATCTCCCAATTCACAAAGGAAATTTGTAAATTTACTTACAAATTTACAACCACTTCCTGTTAAAAAGTGCATGGTTACCATTATCAAATCATAGTTATACAGATAGTTGTTTGCAGACATCTCTCTGATAGTTCACTGTCTTCCCCACCAACAATTCATAGCAAAAATTTCAGTTGTAGTTACTATAGCAAAGATTCAATGGTACAACTGTGAGTCCAGTTTATATGTTATACAAAAACACAACACCCTCCTTCTTTCCACCCCTTTGCCACTTTCAACACCTACCTGGAAGCCACCTCTCTGGATATCCAGCAACTGAATGCCAGCCGTTAACATCTCCCATCCATTTACTCTTTTCTGTTATGCCTTATGATGCTTCATTATAATTATTACCTGGAACCATAAAAAATTGCCTATTTTTGATCCACGAAAGCTTATTTCATAGTGTAAACTATTAGTAATTCTTCCTCTGAATTACAATGAGTTACTAATTCAGATGATGCAGTGTATCTACAGAAATACTTGTTCTCTTGGGTCATCATTTAATATATTAACTCTCATGCTGCTGTTCATCTTTCCACCAAGTTATGAGAAATGATCACTTGTGTTGATTAGCTCTTCTTGTATGCTATTTTTTGGTTCTTATGTGTCTGCTTTATGGTTCACCCTGTGTTTTTCCTTGGAAATGAAAATAAAAGGTTATCCCTGTTTATGCAGGTAGTGAGAAATGAATATACTTTAAACATTTACTCCATAGACGAAGAAGAAGAAGAAGAAGAAGAAGAAGAAGAAGAAGAAGAAGAAGAAGAAGAAGAAGAAGAAGAAGGAAGAAGAAGAAGAAGAAGAAGTAAGAAGAAGAAGAAGAAGAAGAAGAAGAAGAAGAAGAAGAAGAAGAAGAAGAAGAAGAAGAAGGGCAAAGCTGTCTAGAGAGAAAAGTGCATCCATAACCTATAGAGCTACATAAGCATAATAGAGAGAGTCAGTAAAATAATTATTGGGATTTTAATAAATTTATGCTTGATAACAAGGTCCTAATCTCAGTGTTTTCAGTGTTGATGCCTGCATCTCAAAGCAATTTAAGTTCAAACCTTGTTTTGAGAGGGAAAGTGTGACTAGAAGGGCAATTAATATATACATAGTCAGACCTCATTATTCACAAATTCCATATTTGCAAAATTTTCTTACGAAAATTTATCAGCCCCAGATATATACCCTCAGTGCTTTCATGGTCATTTGCAGACATGCAAAAACAGCAAAAAAATTGAGTCTCCCATGTACACCTTCCAAGGTGAGGTTGAAATAAATGTCACTCACTTTTTTTGTAGTTTTGTGGGTTTTTTTTTTTATAATTTCACTGTTTAAAATGGTCCCCAAGTGTAATGCTGAAGTGCTGTCTAGAGTTTGCAAGGGCAAGAAAGCTGTGATGTACCTTACAGAGAAAATCTAGATAAGCTTCCTTCAGGCATGAGTTATACTGTTGTTGGTCAGGAGTTTAATGTCAATGAATCAACAGTATATATTTAACAAAATGTCTTTATATTTTGAGTTTATTTATTTTAAGAGAGAGAGAGCACAAGTGTGAGTGGGGCAGGGGCAGAGAGAGAAGGAGAGAGAGAATCCCAAGCAGGTTCCGCACTGTCAGTGCAGAGCCTGATGCTGGGCTCAAACTCATGAACTGTGAGATTGTGACCTGAGCTGAAACCCAGAGGTGGATGCTTAACTGATTGATCCAGACAGGTGCCCTTAATAAAGTATTTTTAAACAGACACATGCTTTTAGATACATAGTTATCTATCCATCAGTTAACAAAAATTGTGACCAGAGGCTCATAGGAAACTCACCCTGAATTTCCCCTAGAAACAGCAATTCATTGTTTATTGAGTCAATGTTTGTGGCAACTTCATATGATGAAACTATTGTGGATAAGAAGAACTGATTGTATTATGTATTTTTATTTGATTGGTTTTCAATTACTGATTAGACAAATATATATAAGCCTTGCATAAGGAAGTAAATAATACACAGATGAATAAAATGTAGTCTTGCTTTCAAAACAGAAACAACAAAAAGTATTAAGAATACAATGTAACAAGTGAATAAGAAAAAGCAAAAATAATGAGTTTGTGGTTGCTATCATAACAATAATAGCCAGAAATTTTTATCAGTATCAATATTGTTGAGATACAACAATTTCCAGTTCAATATGGGAATATGTAAATGTAAAACCTATTAATAGAGAAGTAGATTATTGCCATAAATGACCTGGGCAAGGTGCCTAGGGAGGGTTATAAGGAAGAATGAAAATTATTGCAGTAATTCTCCATAGATAAAAAATACTGTCTACTTTGGGAAGATCCAGAAAAAGGCCAATTACTCATTGGTGTAGTGCCTACTTGGGACTTTAAAAACTGGCTAGATAGCTTAAGAATGGTGGGCTGCTCTTTTATCACTTCAAGTATGTACAAAGTAAGAAAAGAAATGGAAACAAGAGTGATTATGCTTCCAAGAATTATAAAACAAATTAAAAATTCTGTGTTATATTTTAAGGTAGAAAAATTAAAATAAGAAACAAGAAAAATAACAATCTTCTCAATTTCCAAACTTTATTCTCAACTAAACCCAATCTCTTTTATTACTTTTTTCAGGTACAAGCATAGGCTTTCCCTCCCCCCTAATAATTTGAAGAGTCTAAAATTATAAGAGTAAAATTTTTTTGTACATACAATAAATTATCTTTGAGAGAAAGAATTAAGATCTTTCAAGCCCAACTCCATCAACTATTTGATGTATGGTCAAGATATTAAAACTTTTGGAGAAAAAAGATATTTTACATCAAATATAGTTAAGTTTGTGTAACAATAGTACAAGCTTTTTCATACAATTACCTCTAACTTTCATAATCTCCATAATTAAAGTTTGATTCTAAATTGTGCTTGTATTTGTAGAGCTTTTACTGAATTACATTTGGTCATTAGCAGTTATAAAGAGCATCCTGTACACAGTTTTCTTTCCTTATCTAGTGCTTGAGATTTTGACTTCTTTACAACCTTTAAAATTGACTGTATAATCTTCAAAGGGAAATCAAAGAATACCAGAGAAAATTCTGTATACATTTCTGTCAGGCTAAACCCATTTCCATTTTTTCTTTAACTGAATAACATTTTGCTAAAAGTTAAATAGTTTCTCTTACATGTCAAGAACTGTGAAGGGTCTGCAATTTCACCATACTTGCAAGCTTACGTGTTAGCCTTTCATTGCTTCATGGATGCTGTCAGGAGACACAAGACTCCCGGATCAAAGGTGAAGAACAATGTATTACAGCAATAGCAATAGCCAGAATATTAGCATTTTGGTGATAATTCATTGAAGTTCAGTCCTACAGGGTAGCAATGAGAGCCAAATGACACCTGCCCTTGAGTGGGTCGTCCTACAGGAAAATAACTTTAATTTTAAAAACTCAAATTAAAAACTCAAATATAGTGGGCAGTAAGCGTAGCTGCTCTTTGAGAGAGACAGAGACTGTCTCTGCCTTCTAAGGCTGCGGACTCTATGAACATCCCTAAAAAGGTAGTCCAGAACAAAGGTAATCAGGACCATCAGCACCTTGCTCACAAGACATGAAGAAACACAACAGACCTGTCGAGAATTGTCACCTAACAAAATCTGCCCACCATTTCCATGCTATCATGACTCTTGGCAAATATTCTCATGGCTACATCACTCTGATTAATCTGATTGGCAGAGCCTGGGACCAAATATGTTTAGTTTGTCTCATACAAGATTTAATTAAGGCTACTGCCAACAGGACCCCAAGTAAAAGGAGGAAAACAATGTTCAGTATTTGTCTCAGCCACGTCCCCTGCATCTCCAAGATCCCAGGGATAAGAGTTGAATAAATCCCATAAACTATCAGGGATGACTTAGAAAGCTAGATGTCCTCCTCCTTAAGTTTATGTATTGACCTTTCTACTCGGCAGAAACACTAGTTCAGATTAGGCAGGATATAGTAGCAATTGCACAGACTTTACCTCAGCCTACAAGAAGGAAGTCTAGGGGCCAATTCTATCATTCATAATAACAACGGCCCATGACTTAAGCCTGAGCTGAATGCTTTCCAGGCTTAGGGGACATCACAACTAAAGTCATATATGATTGTCATCCAATATTATATAGAATCACAGTGTTTTGGAAGAATTTTCCAATTTTATACCAATGATACTTGAAGATACCAAACTCAACTGTGAAATTTCTGCATTCTCTTCCAATGTCTACTGCCCAGAGTTTCACTGCTGTCAGCTTTATGCATTCCCAACTTTTTGTTTCAATAAATAATGATAAAGTCATCTCATGGAAAGCATTTTATTTTATTTTTATTTTTTTTGGCTTTTTTTTTTTTTTTACAAATAGTTTATTGTCAAATTAGTTTCCACATAACACTCAGTGCTCATCCCCACAAGTGTCCTCCTCCATGCCCATCCCCTCTCCCCCCCACATCCATCAGTCCTCAGTTTTTGTCAGCATTCAAGAGTCTCTCATGGTTTGCGTCTCTCCCTTTCCCCCACCATTTCCGCCCTTCTTCTCCCCCTTGTTCCTCCGTCAAGTTCCTCCTAATCCTCCTATATGTGCAAACATATGATATTTGTCCTTCTCTGCCTGACTTATTTCGCTCAGCATAACACCCTCAAGGTCCATCCATGTTGCTACACATGGCCAGATTTCATTGTTTCTCATTGCCATGTAGTATTCCATGGTATAGATAAACCACATCTTCTTGATCCATTCATCTGTTGACGGACACTTAGGCTCTTTCCATGTTTTAGCTATTGTGGAGAGTGCTGCTATGAACATTGGGGTACATGTGCTCCTATGCCTCAGCATTTCTGTATCCCTTGGGTAAATTCCTAGCAGTGCTATTGCTGGGTCATAGGGGGAAAGCATTTTAAACAGTAACAAGAGTTATAAAAACTCTACAGGTCCAATCCTTATGGAACTGCCAATGAGGATCAGCATGGAAATCAAATAAACAAAACCTTCACCTCAGTGGCTGTTTTCACTTGGATAAGAGGACTTGTACCAAGGTGTTATAACTTATTCCTCCCTTTATAGCAGATATGTTTCTCAACTTCAGAAATACTGAAACATAAAAATAAAAATATGCATCCTAGAATTGGAGAAAATGTGGAATGTGTAATTTTTAGAATGCTGAGGTTGAGGAAAACAACAGGACCTTAAGACTTCAGAGGTGAAAGTAATTTAAATAATCTCAACCAAATATGACTTGACACCATTTTCTTTTCTTTTCACAACCCTCATTATAAATATCTTTTTAGCCAAAGTAACATATCATGGCATTTCAAATAACCACATGTTATTTTAGGTTTTGAAAAGATTCTAAAAGCATTTAAAATCAAGGGCAGTTGAAGATTTTCTAGATCTATGTGTGTCTTCAGTATTACTCATGGCATTCTCAATTTCCTTTTACAGGATTTTGCCAGAAACTAAATCTGTTAATAACTAGAGGATTCTGTTCTTCACCAACAGAAAAGTACTAAATGAAGAAAAACTGTGTCTCTCATTCATTCATAACTTATGCATATATGCAAATGATATTTTCTTTAAAGTGAAACAGATAAAATTCATGATTAAAAGTATACTCATATCACCATTCAAATATATCCATCCATAATATAATGTGCTCTGTGTACCAATTACATAAAAACGAACAATAAAAAAAAAAAAAAAAAAGGAGGGCTTCATATTATCAAAAGTTACACAAGCTTATTTTTTTCTTATGTGCAAACACATACATTGTAAAACAAGAGCACCAAACATTGTTCCTCCTTAAAAATAATCGTTTCATTTTAATTACGTTTTAGAAATGTTTTATTATTTATTTATCTTGAAGGACAGAGCACGATGGGGAGGTGCAGAGAGAGAGAAGGACAGGGGGTTTGAAGTGGACTATGTGTTGACAACAGAGAGCCCAATCCGGGGCTCAAACTCACAAACCATGAGATCATGACCTAAGCTGAAGTCGGATGCTCAGCTGACTGAGCTACCCAGGAGTCTCATTACATTCCATTTTTATAATAATAAGATTTAATTGCAGTTGGTATATTTTTAAGCCAATACTCAATTTCATCACAAGTAGCTATACTTAATTTTTCCATATTGGATGCTACCAAAGCCAAAGTAGTTCCAAGAAGCACATACTGTTTGCGGGGAAAAGAAGAAAAATGATACAGCTTCACAACTAAAAGTTGATTCTTTAATTCTTAATTTCATTTTCTCTTTGAAATGTTGATAAAGTATTTTATGAATTATCTTTTAATAGAAATTACAAAATCTACAGTGTGTAGATGGAAAAGTCTCCCTAAAAACATTTATGTCTTAATCCCCTAATCCCTGGGACTTGTTAGAAGAAAAAGGGAGAGGGGAAAGAGGGTGGAAGGAAGGGAGAGGGAGAGGTAGAAGAAGAAGGAGGAGGAGGAGGAGGAGGAGGAGGAGGAGGAGGAGAAGGAGCAGTGCCTGAGTGGCTCAGTTGGTTTAGGGTCTGATTCTTGATCTCAGTGTTGTAAACTTAAGTCCCTCATTAGCCCGCATGCTTGGCGTGAAGCCTACTTAGGGGAAAAAAAAAAAAAGGAGGAAGGATGGAAAGAAGAAAAAGAATAAAGAAAAGGAAGAAAATATTTGCAGAAGTAATCAATTAAAGATCTTGTGATGGAGAGATTAGCATCCTGGGTTATTTGGGTTGTTCCTAAAGGCAATCACTTGTATTTTTATCAAAGGGAAGAGGAGGGAAATTAGACATTGTCACAGAGGGAAAGGTGAAAAGAAGATGAAACAGAATATTCTGGTCTTAAAGATTGGAGTGATGCAGCCCAAAGCCAAGGAATGCTGGTGGCCACCAGAAGCCTGAAGACACAAGAAATGGTTCTCCCCTACAGCCTCTAGAGTGAGTGTGCCCCTACTTCCACCTCAGTTTTGGCTCATTAGTGCTGATTTTAGATTTCTAGCTTCCAGAACCATGAGAGAATACATTTTTGTGGTCTTAAACCATAAAGTTTATGGTTATTTGTTATAGAAACCGCCAGAAGCTATGTATATAACTTCTAAGTAAGTTCTACTTAGAAATTAAGGATACACTTAGTGGACACCTTGTTATCCCCTGTAGCCTCCCCTTCTTAAAAAACAATACAAGGTAGGCTCATTTATAAACCAGAGGTTTTGTGTTTAGGAGAAGGCAGTGGACCTTGGTCTTAGGGGCTGGTGACAGGTCTTGGGGGAGAAATAGAGCTGCCTGAGAGTTACAGAAACATCACAGCTACCCTGACTCACACTGATTTTATCATTATGCTAATCACTGAGCACCTGTCACAGCACTGTTCCCTGCTCAAGACACTAGACATGGATAACTGCAGCAGGCAGGCAAAGATACTGCTCAGGTGAAGTTTGTGTTTCTGGTGGAGAGGGGCAACTTGTATTAATAAGTAATCATAAATATGTTACATAAAGATAGGTGTTATAAAGGATAAAAAAGGGAAAGAGAATAGAGGCATCTGGGATAGGCTGGGTGCTGGTGTCTATTGGGTATTCACATGAGGGTTAGGGTAAAGAGTATTGGGTAAAGAAACCTAAATGCAATGACATGGGACTTATCCCTGTGGGTGTCTGAGTGAGAACATTCCAGAAAGATGTAATGATAAATGCAGAGGACCTGAGGGTGGCATATGCTTGGCTCCTGATGCATCTGGAAAACATTGACTGAGGAGAGAAGGTAGCAGCGGTACAGTGCGGTCTCCAGAGGTAGGTACTTCAAGACTGGGCCTGGTCTCTACAGACAGGATTTGCAGCAGCAGAATAGCATGTATGACAGATGTTTTGAAAGGGCAAGAAGGGCACATGTGGCTACCGCACACGTTGATGATTCCTGCTTAGCCGTGACATGTCGCATCTGGTGGCTGTGGTATTTCTTACTCCACAGCCCCCAATATTCCTTTTCCCACTGCAGAATCTCTCTTACAGGATGGAATCACATTCCCCTCCCTAGGGTAAATTCTCTCCTCTCCTGATTTGGAGAAAAGCAAAGGATTCTCTCTATTCGTGCCAAGTCAGAGGGTCTGACACAAATCAGGGGGCTTTACCACACAGGCAACATCACTATCTTGTAGACTTGACATTTGAAAACATGATTGTCTTCTTCAGATCAGGTTCTGCAAGGCCAGTAGATTATTTATCAGCCTGTGTTATCTAGAGGGCAGGGGCAAGAATGGACAAATTGTTTATGTCTATCTTCTTAGGAATTTTCTAATTTCAAAACTGACTAGAAGAAACGTACTTTCAATTTCTTTATGCCTTCAGGTTTTGTGGGGGCTGTGCAGACTGTCAGTGAGAGGTTTTCTTTAACTTAACAAGTCTGAAATGATTTTACAATCTTCTAGTGCATCATTCCTCAGACTTTAACATGGGCAGAAAAAACATCTGTTCCTTTTTAAAATGCAGATTTTAACTCAAACCTAGTGGGCTGAAACTCTGAATTTCTTTTCTTTTCTTGTCTTTCTTTTATTTATTATATTATTATTATTATTATTATTATTTTAGAGATAGAGCAAGAGCATTTGAGCAGTGGGGAGGGGCAGAGGGAGAGAAAGAATCTTAAGCAGGCTCCACACTCAAGGTGGAGCCCAACATGGGGCTCGATCCCATGGCCCTGGAATCATGCTATGAGCCAAAATTAAAAGTCAGACAGTCAACTGACCGAGCAACTCAGGTGCTCCTGAGACTGCAGTTCTAACAAACCTTCCAGGAGAGGCTGATGCCATTTGTCCACATTTTAATGACAAGGTCCCAGTGGTGAACCAGGTTCCATTTCTGCATCAGTGGAGATTCTTTCTGAGAGTATAAGGACGCAAGACCCTAGCCAAAATTAGATTGGCTATTGTTTTGTAAGCTGTGTACTTCATGTTTTCACAATGTCTGTGTTTGTTATTTCTTTCCCTTGTCATCTATTGAGCTGCTTTACTGTTTCAGTATAGGGTCTTTGTTTTTATTTTCTTTGATCAAACATTTATCTGTATTTTTACAATGACTGATCAACTTTGAAAACAACTTTGAGAACATTTCATTCAGTGATTAATTTAAATGAAATAATAGGTGCTAATGACTAACATGGTCAATAACCTCTGGTGTTTATCAATATTATATAACTGAGAAACATTTCAAATGTTTATTCTCTAATATCAGGCATACTATAATATCATACTCTACTACTAGATATACAAATATATACACTTTTTAAAACAACATAAAAATATTTCAGTTTGTATTTCAATTCATAAAGTTGTAAGGTAGATATCTTGCCTTAATTGAACTTGTTAAGTGGATTTGGGTCACATGGCCTTATTATTGCATTACAGGGCACTATGAGCAGATGTAGCCCCTCTCAGCCTGGATCTCAGACAAATAGAGCTCTCCCCAACCTCTCCTCCTCCATCCCCACTCTTCACAACCTCTCTTGGATATGAGGCATAAACAAGGAACAAACTCTTATTTCTCAAACCCACTGAGATTTGTGTCTTGTTTGTTACATAGCATCATCTAATCTGTCCTGACAGATATAGTGCTTGTCACATGGAAAAAGGCTACAGCTACAACCAAAACATAATTATGTGGCAAACAGTGAGGAGACTGATGCGACAGTTTTAAGAGAAGACTGTCTTTATTATGTAGTGGCAAAACATTTGTTGAAATTTTCTCCTCTGGTAACTTCAGAGGAGTGTTGCCTAGTGACCCTAATGAACTATGAACCTAGTAGATTTATAGCTCTAGAAGTTAATACACATAACATTAACAGTGTTATTGATTGCTGTCAACTTTGTTTGTCAAAGTATTACAAGATAAATGTGAGCTTAGGAAAGAATTGACCAGTGTGCGAACAGAAGTAAAAAGAAATATAAAACATCCAAAAATTCAGAGTCTGGCAAGGTTGACAATAATATTCTTGACCCCAAAGAGTAAAAAATAAAATTAGGAGAGGCTTCCAGGCTCAAATGCTCATTATAATCTTTCAACCAACTAAAATGTTTCAGGGAAAAGATCAGAAGTAGAGTGTGGCACCCAGTACATTTTCAACTGGATTAAAATCAGGACAGAGGATAAATCATAACTATTGTGGTCCTCCCAACATAAGCAAGATAGATTCATGGTCCCAGCCTCTAAACTTAATAAAACTCTCCTGAAGCCAAGATTAAAAAAAATAAAATTAGCACTCTGGAGACCATCTCAAAAAATAATGTGAGTAAGACTACTGGCTGGTACACACCACTCACTGGAATCACACTGATAAAAAACCGGGTAGATTTTTGATGAGGGAACCAGAAAGCTGAGATTATTCTATGTGTAAGATGACCCTTGAGCACATAATCATCTAGATAGGACATGTAGAAATTCTCACAACCCTTTCTTCCACTCCCTCACCATGACAAAGTTCATTCTCAGCACCTTCTTTACTGTGGTTGAGGAAGCAAATAGAAAAGGAAGACTCTCTGAGCTGAATGCAGAAAATGAAGGAACATGAGCAATCTTTTTTGAAAAGTGGAATTGAGACTTCTTCCCAAGGGGAGGAATTAAGATATATTCTCCTTCCACAGCTCAGGGACTCTCACCTCATCTGCCGGGTGGAGTTTCAGTGTTGCTTTGTACCAGTGACAACGTGTACCTATTGTTTCCTTCTCCAAAGGGGAGTGTTTGATGCAGAGATCCAATCCTTGTTTCACCATGGTAGGATGCTTTGATGAGGGAAAAAAGAAAAACTTTTTATTGTTGTTCATTGGTCACAATGACCAAAAGGATCTGTGTTCACACCCAGTAAAGACCTTACTATTTATCCTTGAGAGCCTGGTGATGTACTCTATGGGATTTTGGATACTTTGTGGAGAGGATGAGTATTGACTAGTTGTATGTGGAAAATCCCTTTGGTAGATTGTAGTAGACACTCGTAGGTGTAATTCATTACTGTTTCTTCCCTCTCCTGAGGCACACTCCAATCCTCTTGATGTTAGGGGTGACCTTATGGCTTGCTTTAATTAAGGAAATGTTAGGTGAAGAAATGTATTCCTTCCAAGTGGATGTAGTTAAGAACTGGAGACCAATTTTCCAAGCTCTCTTCCCTAACCACTGCATACCCTGAAGTTTGAGTTGAGATAACAGATGGAATATTTGTCACCTGGTATTTGAGTACCCAGGTAACAGTGAAATGAGAAGAGAACTCCATGGAAACAATTGTCATTGTAAGCAATTTGGATTTTGAGTTGTTTGCTACTGCAGCATGACCTTCCCTCTTGACTAATACATCACTCATACACTGTAGTATCATAATAACTTGTCAATGCATGTACTAAATCCCTAGGAATCTAGCTTAAAATATGAAATGTCAGAATCAAATATTTTCTTCTGATAAGTCTTAGTGGTCTGTGACATTCATCTGGTATTAAACCCATACAATTTTAATTTTTAGTTGAATTGTTCATTATATACTCCATCATCTTGATCATTGTATATGTGTCTTGACTGGATTTTCTACACTGTGCATAAGAAAAACTTCAATACCGAGGGCTCCTGGGTGGCTCAGTCAGTTAAGCGTTCGACTTTGGCTCAGGTCAAGATCTCACAGTTCATGGGTTGGAGCCCTGCATCGGGCTCTGTGCTGACAGCTAGCTCAGAGCCTGGAGCCTGTCTTCAGATTCTGTGTCTCCATCTCTCTGACCCTCCCCTGATCTCACTGTCTCTCTCTGACTCTCAAAAATAAATTAAAAAAAAAAAAAACAAACCACCTTCAATACCCAAAGATGTAAGCATCATCCTTATGCAGAGAACAGAATCAGGGGAATTGAATTTCCAAGGAAATCACAATTTTTTATAGAAGATCTTTGACATAGAGATAGAAACAAAACAAGTATTTGAAAATGACATTAATAGAATTGAGATGGAAAATTCCTCCACTGTATCTCATAGTTTTCCACATATTGATGTTATTGGACATAAGGGTCATGCTATAAATATTGTTTCATGTATAACTTCCCCAGAAGACACTGAGCTTTTTGAAAGATGGGAGAGTGCTTTTGTGTGTTTCCATCATGTAGTACATTCTTCAAACATCACAGTCTGTAGTACTTCAATGGAAACTTACATGTATTATTTTACTTACTCCTTCCCATACCCCATGATGTAGGGATTGTTATCCACACATCATAAATGCAAAAACCTGGGCTCTAGGAAGCTGGGACACTTATCCATAATAAAATGATGGAGCCAAGATTCTTACTCAGGAATATCTTACTTTATTTATTTATTTATATAAAAGTTTATTTTTGAGAGACGAGAGGGGCAGAGAGAGAGGGAGAGAAAATCCCGAGCAGACTCTGCTCTGTCAGTACAGACCCTGATGCACGACTCTATCTCATGAGCCGTGAAATCATGATCTGAGCTGAGACCAAGAGTCAGACCATTAACCAATTGAGCCACCCAGGTGTCCCAGGAATATCTTGCTTTAAATTTATATCATTTATTCATTTATAATTCAACATTGTTGGATAAATGAATATGATAGCTATAAAATATATTTCAGTCTATGAAAGAGTATGGGAAAAACAAGAATCAAGTCCTCTACTGTAAAGATTTTTCTCCTACTATAAAGATTTTTTAAAAAAGCTTCTTAGCTTGAAAATTAATTTAAAGAATATTCTCATTAATACCAATTCCCTCATAATTTGACTTCATCATTAATGGGTCTCTTTAATGGGAGGCAGAGTACAAGGCCACTACTTGTGGCTCCCTTCTATGACGTCACCAGCTAGCAATTTTGCATCTGGGTCCTGATTAAGCATTCTTCCCTCATGAGACAAATGGTTTTAGGCAAGTAGAATGCCCTCCATCAAGGCATTTGGACATGAAAATGTTTAAATCACGGCATGTAGGTCACTTACAAAAAGAGGACAACTATTTCTGGTAACATTTTAAATTTATTGTGATGAGTCAAGGCTAATGCAAGGTGAACTCCTTTTACCATCATCTGAATGGCTACATTAGCTCATTCATGTATTTAAAAAATGGGCCTCTGGACAGTTAGTTGGCAATTTGGCAAATTGCTCATGTATAATGCAAGAGAAGAAAGTCTAGTTTCAACTCAGACTGATTCCATCTCTACTTTTCATGAATGATTTTGATTTTATCATAAAATTAGTCACATGTTTATTCAACAAAATGGGAATGAAAAAAATTACAGCAATAAATTAATTTCCATTATCATTAGCTCAATTTGTTATAGTCACAGTTTATGTGAAGAGTGCTTGCCTTTCACTGGCTAGAATTATAATTATTTTTCCCGAGAAACTAATACATTGATTTAAGAGGTTGACTTTATTTTTTCTTTTTATACTACACGCTTTATCAATATTTGCACCTATAAGATGGATAAACTCTAAGTTCCTTGGGATAAAAAGTCTTTCCTAAGCTTTTGGGAAAAACAAGTGGTTTATTAGCTAGCATATTTTCCATTGAGAATTTACATTATACTGTTGCTTTGATGAACTTTTACATTAAGTAATAAGTTAACTAATTTTCCTTTTCAGTTTCCTTCCTTCATTCATATATTTATTGGCAAACTTTTATTGAGCACTTGCTTTGGGTAAGGATGGTACTGGCATTGGGGTTCCTATAGTCATAAACGAGACAGATCCATTCCTACCCTTGCCCTATGGGAAGAAATGTTCTTAAAAATATGACAGGGAGAAAATATATAAGAAGAAATCCCTACTTACCTTTCCAAAATGAAGTGCAATTAAATTTCCTCCTTGGGACACTTGGGTGGTTTAGTAGGTTAAGCGTCCAACTTTGGCTCAGGTGATGATCTCACACCTCGTGAGTTTAAGTCCTGCATCGGGATCTTTGCTGTCAGCACAAAACCTGGTTCAGATCTTCTGTCCCCTTCTCTTAACCCCTCCCCACTCACTCTCTCTCTCTCTCTCTCAAAAAAATTTTAAACAGACAAATAAATAAATAAATTTCCTCCTCGAGGTATTACTAAAACCAAAATGTTTGCTTTGGTGCCTAAGTGAACACAGGGTCTACAACTGTAGGAAGATGACTATGGCATTATCTGGCACAAGATGTGCATCACCAGGTCTTTGAAAATGAGCCTGTAGGGAAGGAGGCAAGCTGAGTGGTTACATCTCTAGCACTTTGTTTTCTGTGAAGTTAGCAATTTAACCACACTCACTGTTCCCATCGACCTCCACAAACCCATACCTAGAGGCCACTGTGGTGATCATTTGTTACCCAGAATTATTCTCACATGATTGAAAGAAGGAGGGGAAGCTTCATGCGGCTTCTAATCCACATAAGATTAAGTCACACTTTTGTTTATTAAGACCTTCCAGAAGACAACAGCAATCAGTTTCTTCTTTGTTTATTGAAAATATTTTAAGGATGATGATAATTAACGTGATACAAATAGGGAGGAAATACCTACATTCACTTTCACTTTAAGTCATTTCTATCTGGAAAGAAATTCCTGAAAGATTAGTTTTCCTATTTTTATTAAACATGAAAAAATGATTACAATAAAGTCTTTTTTAATATAAATTATTGTCAGATTGGTTTTCATACAACACCCAGTGCTTATCCCAACAAGTGGCCTCCTCAAATGCCCGTCATCCACTTTCCCTCTCCCCCACCCCCCATCAACCCTCAGTTCTGAACACTTAAGAGTCTCTTCTGGGGCGCCTGGGTGGCTTAGTCGGTTAAGCGTCCAACTTTCGCTTAGGTCATGATCTCGCGGTTCGTGGGTTCGAGCCCCGCGTCGGGCTCTGTGCTGACTGCCAGCTCAGAGCCTGGAGCCTGCTTCAGATTCTGTATCCCCCTCTCTCTCTGACCCTCCCGTGCTCTCACTGTCTCTCTCTCTCTCTCTCCTAGAAATAAATAAAAATATTAAAAAAAAGTCTCTTCTGGTTTGCCTCTCTCCCTTCCTGTAACTTTTTTCCCCCCTTCCCCTTCCCCATGGTCTTCTGTTAAGCTTCTCAAGATTCATATATGAGTGAAAACATATGGTGTCTGTCTTTCTCTGACTGATTTATTTCACTTAGCATAATAGCCTCCAGTTCCATCTACATTTCTACAAATGTCCAGATTTCATTCTTTCTCATTGCCAAGTAGTATTCCATTGTATATATAAACCATATCTTCTTGATCCATTCATCAGTTGATGGACATTGAGGCTCTTTCAATAATTTGGTTATTGTTGAAATTGCTGCTGTAAACATTGGGGTATGTGTTTCCCTATGCATCAGCACTCCTGTATCCTTTGGGTAAATTCTTAGCAGTGCTATTGCTGGGTCATAGGGTAGTGTTGCTGTTAATTTATTGAGGAACCTCTACACTGTTTCGAGAGCAGCTGCACCAGTTTGCATTCCCATCAACAGTGTAGGAGGGTGCCTGTTTTTCTACATCCTTACCAGCACCTAGAGTCTCCTGATTTGTTCATTTTAGCCACTTTGACCGGCGTGAGGTGGTATCTCAGTGTGGTTTTGATTTGTATTTCCCTGATGATGTGACGTTGAGCATGGTTTCATATGTCTGGTGGCCATCTGGATGTCTTCTTTGGAGAAGTGTCTATTCATGTATTCTGCCCATTTCTTCACTGGGATATTTGATTTTTGGATGTCAAGTTTGGTGAGTTCTTTAAAAATTTTGGACAATAGCTCTTTACCTGATATGTCATTCGCAACTATCTTTTCCCATTCTGTCAAGTGCCTTATAATTTTGTTGATTGTTTCCTTTGCAGTGCAGAAGTTGTTTTTTTTTTTTTTTGTTTTTTGTTTTTTTTATCTTGATGAGGTCCCAATAGTTCACTTTTGCTTTTAATTCCCTTGCCTTTGGAGAAGGGTTGAGAAAGAAATTTCTGCGGCTGAGGTTAAAGAAGTTGTTTCCTGCTTTCTCTTCTAGGGTTTTGATGGTTTCCTGTCTCGCACTTAGGTCTTTCATCCATTTTGAGTTTATTTTTGTGTATGGTGTAAGAAAGTGGTCTAGTTTCATATTCTGCATGTTGCTGTCCAGTTCTCCCAGCACCATTTATTAAAGAGGCTGTTTTTTTCTCCATTGGATACTCTTTCCTGCTTTGTCAAAGATTAGTTGGCCATACATTTGTGGGTCCAATTCTGGGTTCTTTATTCTATTCCATTGGTCTATGTGTCTGTTGACTTGATGATTACATACTGTCTTGATGATTATAGCTTTATAGTAGAGCTAAAGTCTGGGATTATGATGCCTCCTGTTTTGGTTTTCTTCTTCAATATTACTTTGGATATTTCTTGTTGAGAATTTTTGTATCCATATTCAACAGGGATATTGGCCTGTTGTCCTCTCTCTCTCTCTCGCTCTCTCTCTCTCTTTTTTCCTTGGTCTCTGTCTGGTTTGGGAAACAAAGTGATGCTGGCTTCATAGAATAAGTCCAGAAGTTTTCCTTCCATTTCTATTTTTTGGAACAACTTGAGAAGGATAGGTATTAACTCTTCTTTAAATGTCTGGTAGAATTCCCCTAGGATGCCATTTAGTGCAGGACTCTTATTTGTTGGGAGAGTTTCACTAGTTATAAGTCTGTTCAAATTTGTATTTCTTCTCGTTTGAGTTTTGGTAGTGTGTGGGTGTTTAGGAATATGTCCATATCTTCCAGCTTGTCCAGTTTGTTGGCATATAATTTTTCATAGTATTCCCTGATAATTGCTTGTATTTCTGAGGAATTGGTTATAATAAATCCATTTTTCTTTCGTGATTTTAACTATTTGTATCCTCTCCCTTTTCTTTTTGAGAAGCTTGGATAGAGATTTATCAACTTTGTATATTTTTTTTTTAAAACACAATTCTTAGTTTCATTGATCTGTTCTACATTTTTTTTTTTATTCTATATTGTTTATTTCTGCTCTAATCTTTATTATCTCTCTTCATCTGCTCGGTTTAGGGTGTCATTGCTGTTCTACTTCTTGTTCTTTTAGACGTGCTGTTAGACTTTTTATTTGGGATTTTTCATTTTTCTTGAGATAGGTCTGGTTTGCAATGTATTTTTATCTTAGGACTGGCTTTGCTGCATCCCAAAGGGTTTGGATTATATTTTCATTTTCATTTGTTTCCATATATTTTTAAATTTCTTTTCTAATTGTCTGGTAGGCCCATTCGTTCTTTAGTCAGATGTTCTTTAACCTCAATGTTTTTGGAGGTTTTCCATATTTTTTCCTATGGTTGATTTCAAATATAGCATTGTGATCTGAAAGCGTGCCTGGTATAATCTCAATTCTTTTATATTTATTGAGGGCTGTTTTGTGACCCAGTATGTGATCTATCTTGGAGAATGTACCATGTGCACTTGAGAAGAAAGTATACTCCACTGCTTTGGGATGTAGAGTTCTAAATATATCTGTCAAGTCCATCTGGTCCAATGTATCCTTCAGGGCCATTTTCTCTGTATTTATTTTCTGTCTAGATGATCTGTTCATTGCTGTAAGTGGAGTATTAAAGTCCCCTGCAATTACAACATTCTTATCAATAAGATTTCTTATGTTTGTGATTAATTACTATATACATTTGGGTGTTTCCGAATTCGGTGCATAGACATTTATAATTGTTAGCTCTTCCTGATGGATAGACGCTGTATTATTATATAATGTCCCTTTTCAACTATTTTTTTAGTTCAAGTTATTTAATATATTATCTGAAGAAAATAATTTACTAGTTATAATGTTAGCTTTTCTTTTTTTAATGGTTTATTGTCAAGTTGGTTTCCATATAAAACCCAGTGCTCATCCCCACAAGTACCCTCCTCCATGCTCATCACCTCCGTTGCCCTTTCCCCCACCCCCATCAGCCCTAAATTTGTTCTCTGCATTCAAGAGTCTCTCATGGTTTGCACCCCTACCACTCCCAAACTATTTTTCTCCCTTCTTCTCCCCCATGGTCCTCCTTTAAGTTACGCCTAATCTGCTTTTACATGCAAACATATAGTATGCATCCTTCTCTGCCTGACTTATTTCGCTCAGCATAACACCATCAATTTCAATCCATGCTGCTACACATGGCCAGATTTCATTATTTCTCATTGCCATGTAGTATTCCATTGTGTTGATGAACCACATCTCCTTGATTCATTCGTCAGTTGATGGACACTAGAGCTCTTTCCATGTTTTGGCTATTGTTGAGAGTGCTGCTATGAACACTGGGGTACAAGTGCCCCTATGCATCAGCACTCCTATGCCTCTTGGATAAATTCCTAGCAGTGCTGTTGCTGGATCATAAGGGAGCTCCATTGTTAATTTTTTGAGGAACCTCCATGCTGTTCTCCAGAGGGGCTGCACCGGTTTACATTCCCACCAGCAGTGTAGGAGGGTGCCTGTTTATCCACATCCTCCCCAGCATCTAGAGTCCTCTGATTTGCTCATTTTAGCCACTCTGACCGGCGTGAGGTGGTATCTCTGTGTGATTTTGATTTGTATTTCCCTGATGAAGAAGGACGCTGAGCATCGTTTCATGTGCCTGTTGGTCATCTGGATGTCCTCTTTGGAGAAGTGTCTGTTCATATCTTCTGCCCATTTCTTCACTGGATTGTTTGTTTTTTGGGTGTGGAGTTTGGTGAGTTCCTTATAGATTTTGGATACTACCCCTTTATCTGATATGTCATTTGCAACTATCTTTTCCCATTCCGTCAGTTGCCTATTAATTTTATGGATTATTTCCTTTGCCGTGCAGAAGCTTTTAATTTTGATGAGGTCCCAATAGTTCATTTTTGCTCTTGATCCCCTTGCCTTTGGGGATGTATCAAGTAAGAAATTGTTGCAGTTGAGGTCAAGGAGGTTGTTTCCTGCTTTCTCCTCTAGGGTGTTGATGCTTTCCTGTCTCACATTCAGGTCCTTTATCCATTTTGAGTTTATTTTTGTGTATGGTGTGAGAAATTGATCTAGTTTCATTTTTCTGCATGTTGCTGTACAGTTCTCCAAGCACCATCTGTTAAAGAGGCTGTCTTTTTTCCATTGGATACTGTTTCCTGCTTTGTCAAAGATTAGTTGGCTATGCATTTGTGGGTCCAATTCTGAGTTCTCTATTCTATTCCATTGGTCGATGTGTCTGCTTTTGTGCCAATACCATACTGTCTTGATGATGACAGCTTTGTAGTAGAGGCTAAAGTTTGGGATGGTGATACGGCCCGTTTTGGTTTTCTTCTTCAATATTTCTTTGGCTATTTGGAATCTCTTGTGGTTCCATACAAATTTTATGATAGTTTGTTCTAGTTTTGAGAAGAATGCTTGTGCAATTTGGTTTGGGATTGCATTGAATGTGTAGATTGCTTTGGGTAGTAATGACATTTTAACAATATTTATTCTTCCGACCCATAAAAGTGGAACGTTTTTCCATTTCTTGGTTTCTTCAATTTTTTTCATAAGTTTTCTATAGTTTTCATCATACAGATCTCTTATATCTTTGGTTAGATTTATTCCTAGGTATTTTATGATTTTTTGTGCAATTGTGAATGGGATCAGTTTCCTAATTTCTCTTTCTGTTGCTTCATTATTGGTGTATAAAAATGCAACCGATTTCTGTACATTGATTTTGTACCCTGCAACTTTGCTGAATTCATGGATCAGTTCTAGTAGGCTTCTGGTGGAGTCTGTCAGGTTTTCTATGTAGAGTATCATGTCATCTGCAAAAAGTGAAAGTTTAACTTCTTCTTGCCAATTCTAATGCCTTTTATTTCCTTTTGTTGTCTGATGGCTGATGCTAGGACTTCCAGCAGTGTGTTAAACAACAGTGGTGAGAGTGGACATCCCTGTTGTGTTCCTGATCTCAGGGGGAAAGCTGTCAGTTTTTCCCCATTGAGGATGATGTTAGCTGAGGGCTTCTCACAGATGGCTTTTATGATGTTTAAGTAAGTTCCTTCTATCCCAACGTTCTCGAGGGTCTTTATTAAGAAGGGATGTTGTATTTTGTCAAATGCTTTCTCTGCAACTGTCAAAAGAATCATACGGTTTTTATCTTTTCTTTTGTTAATGTGATATATCACATTGATTGATTTGTGAATATTGAACCAGCCCTGTAACCCAGGAATGAATCCCACTTAATCATGGTGGATAACTCTTCTTATGTGCTGTTGCATTCCATTTGCAAGTATCATGTTGAGGATTTTTGCATCCGTATTCATCAAGGATATTGGCCTGTAGTTCTCTAATTTTGCTGGGTCTCTCTCTGGCTTGGGAATCTGAGTGATGCTGGCTGCATCAAATGAGTCTAGAAGTTTTCCTTCAATTTCTATTTTTTTTAATAGCTTGAGAAGAATGGGTATTAATTTTGTTGTAAATGTCTGGTAGAAATCCCCTGGGAAGCCATCTGGCCCAGGGCTCTTATTTGTTGGGAGATTTTTGATAACAGATTCAATTTCTTCACTAGTTTTGCATCTGTTCAGATTTTTCTATCTCTTCCTGTGTGAATTTGGTAGTGAGTGTGTGTTTAGGAATTTTTCCATTTCTTCTAAGTTGTCCAATTTGTTAGCATATAATTTTTCATAATATTCCCTGATAATTGCTTGCATTTCTGAGGGATTGGTTTTAATAAATCCATTTTCATTCATGATTTTGTCTATTTCAGTGCTCTAGCCTGGCTAGAGGTTTGTTAATTTTGTTTATGTTTTCAAAAAACTAATCTTGGTTTCATTGATCTGTTCCACTGTTTCTTTGGATTCTATATTGTTTATTCCTGCTCTTTTTTATTATTTCTCTTCTTCTACTGGGTTTGGGGTGATTTTGTTTCTCTCCCTCTAGTTCCTTTAGGTGCGCTGTTAGATATTGTACATGTGCTTTTTCTAATTTCTTGAAATAGGCCTGGAATGAAATGTACTTTCCTCTTAGGACAGTCTCTGCCGCCTCCCATAGAGTTTGGATTGTTGTATTTTCATTTTCATTTGTTTCCATATATTTTTTAATTTCCTCTCTAATTGCCTGATTGGCCCATTCATTTTTAGTAGGGTGTTCTTTAACCTCCATGGTTTTGGAGGTTTTCCAGAATTCTTCCTGTGACTGATTTCAAGTTTCATAGCATTGTGATCTGACAGTGTGCATGGTATGATATGTATTCTTTTATGTTTATTGAGGGCTGCTTTATGTCCCAGCATGTGATCTATCTTGCAGAATGTGCCATGCGCACTTGAGAAGAAAGTGAATTCCATGGCCTCAGGATGTAGAGTTCTAAATATATCTGTCAAATCCATCTGGTCCAATGTGTCATTCAAGTCCATTATTTCTTTAGTAATTTTCTGTCGGGTTGACCTATCCATTGCTGTAAGCAGAGTATTAAAGTCCCCTGCTATTAGCACATTCTTATCTATAAGCTTGTTTCTGTTTGTGATTAATTGTTTTAGATATTTAGGTGCTCCCATATTCGGTGCATAGACATTTATGATTGTTAGTTTCTCCTGATGGATGGACCCTGTAATATTATGTAATGCCCTTCTTCACCTCTTGTTATTGTCTTTAATTTAAAGTCCAGTTTGTCTGATATAAGTATAGCTACTCCAGCTCTCTTTTGACTTCCAGTAGCATGATAGATATTTCTCTATCCCCTTACTTTCGATCTGAAGGTGTCCTCCAGTCTAAAGTGAGTTTCTTGAGACAGCAGATAAATGGATTATGGTTTTTATCCAATATGTTACCCTATGTCTATTGATTGGGGCATTTAGTCCATTTACATTCAGTGTTATTTTTGAAAAATGTAAGCTATAAGTATAGCTACTCTGGCTTTCTTTTGATATCCAGTAGCATGTTTTTGGAGGTTTTCCAGAATTCTTCCTGTGACTGATTTCAAGTTTCATAGCATTGTGATCTGAAAGTGTGCATGGTATGATCTCAATTCTTTTATATTTATTGAGGGCTGCTTTATGTCCCAGCATGTGATCTATCTTGCAGAATGTGCCATGCGCACTTGAGAAGAAAGTGAATTCCATGGCCTCAGGATGTAGAGTTCTAAATATATCTGTCAAATCCATCTGGTCCAATGTGTCATTCAAGTCCATTGTTTCTTTAGTGATTTTCTGTCTAGTTGATCTATCCATTGCTGTAAGTGGAGTATTAAAGTCCCCTGCTATTAGCAGATTCTTATCCATAAGATTGTGTCTGTTTGTGATTGTTTTATGTATTTGGGTGCTCCCGTTTTGGTGCATAGATATTTATAATTGTTTTCTCTTCCTGATGGATAGACCCTGGAATTATTGTATAATGCCCTTCTTCATCCCTTGTTACTGTCATTACTTTAAAGTCCAGTTTGTCTGATATAAGCATAGCTACTCCAGCTCTCTTTTGACTTCCAGTAGCATGATAGATATTTCTCTATCCCCTTACTTTCGATCTGAAGGTGTCCTCCAGTCTAAAGTGAGTTTCTTGAGACAGCAGATAAATGGATTATGGTTTTTATCCAATATGTTACCCTATGTCTATTGATTGGGGCATTTAGTCCGTTTACATTCAGTGTTATTTTTGAAAAATGTAGGTTTAGAGTCACTGTGTCCTTTTTGGGATTTATGCTTGTGTTGGTGCCTCTGGTATCTTGCATTCCTTAAACATTTCCCTAAGAGGGTCCCCCTCAGTATTTCTTGTAGGACTGGTTTAGTGGTGATGAATTCTTTCAATTTTTGTTTATTTGGGAAGACTTTTATCTCTCCTTCTATTCTGAATGACAGGCTTGCTGGATAGACGATTCTTGGCTGCATATTTTTTCTGTTCATCACATTGAAGATTTCTTGCCATTCCTTTCTGGTCTGCCAAGTTTCAGTAGATAAGTCTGACACCATTCTGACAGGTTCTCCCTTTGTATGTTAGGGACCTTTTATCCCTAGCTGCTTTCAGAATTCTCTCCTTGTCCTTATATTTTGCCAGTTTCACAATGATATGTCATGCAGAAGATCGATTCAAGTTATGTCTGAAGGGAATTCTCTGTGCCTCTTGGATTTCAACGTCTGTTTCCTTCCCCAGATTGTGGAAGTTCTTAGCTATAATTTCTGCAAGGACTCCTTCAGTGCCTTTCCCTCTCTCTTCCTCTTTTGTAATTCCTATGATATGCATATTATTCCACTTTATTGTATCACTGAGCTCTTTAACTATCCTCTCTTGTTCCTGAATCAGTTTATCTCTTTTTTTCTCAGCTTTCTCTTTTTCTATAGTTGTTTCCTCTAAACCACTTATTCTGCTTTCTGCTTCTTCAGTCCTTGCATTGGACACCCCCATTTTATTTTGCATCTCATTTATAGTATTTTTTAATTCATCACAACTATTTTTAAGCTCCATAGTCTTTGTAGCAATAGTTTCTCTGATGTCTTCCATTCGTTTTTCAAGACCAGCGATTAATTTTATGACTATTATTCTAAATTCTTGTTTAGTTATGTTGCTTAAATCTATTTTAAGCAGTTCTTTCCCTGTCATTTCTTCCTAAATTTCTTTGGAGGAGAGCTCTTCTGTTTTGTCATTTTGGTTAGCTTTCTATCTCTTGTTAGTTTTAAAAGCTTGTTATGCACTCTACACCTTGGGAGTGCTGCTCTACCCAAGAAGGTTCTTTGACTGTCTAAGGCCTGTCCATTCAGAAGGTGTTCTTTGAATGCTGTCCTTTGGTCTCTCTTATTGAGACCTTGGTTATTTTATTTTCCTACTCGTAGTGGTATTTGGGACTCTCCATCATGTGTACTTTAGCTTGTTTTTTTGAGGTAGCCCAGGAAAAAAAAAAACAGACAAAGAAACACACAGGGAACAAAGGCATACAAATGTACAGACAAATCCAACAAATAGGCACACTGAAAAGGAAAAAGAAAAAAAAGAAAGGAAGGGACACATACAAAAAGAGAGAGAGAGAGAGAGACGAAGGAGGGAAGATAAATAATAAAAATAAAAATACATTAAAAAAAGAAAAAAGAAAAAACCCAATAGACAAAGGACAGTCTAAAGCATAGAACCAGAATTCCCAGCTACAAATATAGAGCCGGGTATATGCAGTGCTGATGGAAGACCATATACAAAGAGAGAAATGACAGGGCTGGGAGGAAGCGAAATTGGAAATCAAATGAGCAGGCAGAAAGACTAAGAGGCTTAATTCAGAGAGAGAAAGAGGGGAATATGGTTAGAGATGAGGGGAAAGAAATGACGATCATGCTACTCAGAGAAACTATATAGTGTGATTACTCCAGAGAGAGAGAGATAAAAAGCTTGCAGTGGAGGTGTAGAATATACATCTAGAGAACGTATTAAATATGACTGTTTAAGGAAGCCAGTGACCAGAATTAATCAGGGCAGTGCATCCATGTTGGTCTTGCCCCAGCTCCGGTAAGGAAAAAAAAAAAAAAAAAAAAAAGGCAGCTCTCTTGAAGCAACAAGGGACGGGCGTGGTTTGCTGTAGGCAGGTTTTAGCCTCCAGTGTGTCCCACGAGGGTCCTGCCTTGGTGGTTGTGGGGAGAAAAGTGGTGGCACCGCAGTCCTTTCTCCAACCAAGCATTGCAACTCACTCTTTTGGGTTGATCTTCCTGGTCTGGGGGTGTAGCCAAGGTGGGCTGTGCTCTATATCCCAAGCCAGGCCTCCTTTCCAGATCTTAGTCTGCAAAACCCACTGGTATCGCCGGAAATATAAACTCACAGGCGAGTCCCTCAGAGCAGTTTCAAGCCTCTCACCTCCCCCCTGGGGTTGTGCTGAGGCAGAAGCACAAAAATGCAGCTTCAGGCGCCCAGCTGCAGGCGCCCAGCTTCAGGCGCTGCCGCATCCCCTCCAGGTTGAGCTAGCTAGGGAGGAGCAGTTCCCCCCCGTGGGTCACCTGGGATGAGTTCGTCCCCCTAAGGTCCGCTGGACTGCAGGAAACCAGATCTCTCTTTGTCCTGAGCGGAGGTTTTTCTCTTCTCCAGTGACAGGAACGGTGTCTTGAGCAGTTTCCGCCACTCTTTCTTTTTTCCCCTAGGCTCACTGTGGTTCCCCGTAAAGGGGGCTCCCCTTCCCTCTGTGTCTCTGGTCCAGACCGTTTTATCTTTCCCAGTTCGCACTCACGCTGTAAGGTTTTCTCAGCGGAGTCTGTCTCCTTCTCCTCCCAAGCTCCTTGATTCTGTAAGAGTTCCTATGGCTTCAGGCCTTCTCCGTTTGAGAGATGGGGGCAAGTGAAATGTACGGAGTTCCCTACTTCTCCATCATCTTGCCTCTCTCTCCCTTTTCATCTTTTGTTACAGCCTTTAACTTAAAGTCTAGTTTGTCTAATAAAAGTATGGCTACTCCATCTTTCTTTTGACTTCTAGTAGAGTGATAGTCCTCCATCCCCTCACTTTCAATCTGAAGGTGTCCTCAGGTCTAAAATGAGTTTCTTGGGGGGCCTGGGTGGCTCAGTCGGTTAAGTGTCCGACTTTAGCTCAGGTCATGATATCACGGTTTGTGAGCTCTGTGCTGACAGCTTTGGGCCTGGAGCCTGCTTGGGATTCTCTGTCTTCATCTCTCTCTCTCTGCCCTTCTCCCACTTGTAATATGTCTCTCTCAGTCTCTCAAAAATAAATAAATGTGAAAAATAAAATAAAATGAGCCTCTTATAGACAGCAAATAGATGGGTCTTTTTTTTTTTTTTAATCCATTTGATACCCTATGTCTTTTGATTAGAGCATTTAGTCCATTTACACTCAGCGCTATTATTGAAAAATATGGATTCAGAGTCATTGTGTTATCTGTAGGATTCATGCTTATAGTGATGTCTTTGGTACTTTGTGGTTCTTGCAACATTTCATTCACAGAGCCCCCTTTAGGATCTCTTGTAGGGCTGGTTTAGTGGTGATGAATTCCTTTCGATTTTGTTTGTCTTGGAAACAAAATCTTCTATTCTGAACGATAGGCTTGCTGGATAAAGGGTTCTTGGCTGTTTATTTTTCTTGTTTATCACATTGGAGATTTCCTGCCACTCCTTTCTGGCTAGCCAAGTTTCAATAGATAGGTCTGATACCACTGTTATGTGTTCACCTTTGTATGTTAAGGCCGTTTATCCCTAGCTACTTTCAGAATTCTCTCTTTATCCTGTATTTTGTCAGTTTTCACTATATGTTGTGCAGAAGATCAATTCAAGTTATGTCTGAGGGGAGTTCTCTGTGCTTCTTGGATTTCAATGTCTGTTTCCTTCCCCAGATTGGGAACGTTTTCAGCTATGATCTGTTCCTGTACACTTTCAACCCCTTTCTCTCTCTTTTTCTTCTTCTGGAATGCCTATAATATGGATATTTTTCCATTTGATTGCATCACTTAGTTCTGTAATTATTCTCCCTTTGTACTCCTTGATTTTTTTTATCTCTCTTTCTCAGCTTCTTCTTTTTCCATAATTTTATCTTCTGATTCACCTATTCTACACTCTGCCTCTTCAAACTGTGCTGTGGCAGTCTCCAATTTGTTTTGCATCTCATTTATAGCATTTTTATATTTTTCTGACTATTTTTAAGCAATAGAGTCTCTGCTGTCTTCTCTGCTTTTTTCAAGCCCAGAGATTAATCTTATGACTATTATTCTAAATTCTTTTTCAATTATGTTGCTCATATGTGTTTTGATCAATTATTTAGCTGTCACTTCTTCCTAGGTTTTCTTTTGAGAAGAATTCTTCTGTTTCATCATTTTGGTTAGTTTTCTGTCCCTTATTAATTTTAAATGCTTATTATGTACTCTGCACCTGCGAGCACTGTTATATCATACACCGCCTAGGTCCTGGCCGTTTGGGAGGTGCTTTTTTGGAGTGTTACTTGCTCTCTGTTTTTGTGACTTTGGATATTTTAATTCCCTACTCATAGTGATGTTTTGGACCCTCCACTAGGTGTGCATTGATTTGTTCCTTGACGTGGCCTTATGGGCCTTTAGATTGTCCCAGTTTCTCTCTGATAGACTCAGTCTCTTTTCCTCCCAGACTCTTGAGGTTCAAATTACTTTGGCTTCAGCCCTTCCTTGTTTGAGAGATGTGGGAAGTACGGATCCCCCTACTTCTCTACCATGTTGGTCCCTGATTAAATAAATTCAATGACTATGTTCTTAGATTTCTCTAAAATATTCAGAGAGAAATTCTCTGAATTCTTCTGCAGGTATAGGTAAGAAAGGGCTGGAGTGGACAATGGAGACAATATTTTAGGAGATGAGAAGGTGTATTGTGTCTATATGCACACACAAGCACAACTGCATCAAGCATTCCATTATCAAGCCTCAAAACCAAGAAGCTGGACTGTGTCATCTAATTTGAGCATAATGTCCAGTTGGAAACAATCTCACATCCAAACTAGTGTTCTCTTTCTCATCCTTCAGTTATTCATCCTTATGGGTCCTGCTCCTGCATACTTGTCAATATGCCAACCCAGGTTTTTTCTAGTATCATTTTTTATTTTAGTTGACAGAGAACTTGGGCATTTTATTTGGTTTTTGAGCCTAGCAATGATTATATATTCTAAGTACATTCTATGGTATTTAATACTTCGGAATTGATTCCATAAACTGTTTGAAGAAGACTGGTAAGCAAATAAGAATCTCACACTCAAATGCATACATCTTTTCTAAGGGTGCCTCTGACCCTACCAATCTACCCTTCATTTTTAAAACATGCTATACATTCCTTCATTAGTAGTGCTTTGATCACTTTTCCATTTACCTAGAATTCTTTTTTTCTTTCTTAGAGTGCTATTATCCTAAAATCTACCAAGAACTGCCCACCCCCACAGAATTAACATATAGATATAAACATATAAACATGATACTCTGTTCCCATTTATGTTCCATTTTAGGTTAATTCCTAATGTGTTGCACATTAGAGTGACCAAGAAAACTTTAAAATGTATAATTGTCTGGGTTAAACCCAAATAATATGAACCAGAGTATATGGAAGTGGGGACAAGGCTTGATATTGATAAAATTGATATATGATACATATGATGATATAGACATATGATAAAACAAAACAAAACACGAAACAACTTCCCTGAGTGATGTGTAATTTATAACATGTGTAACACATTGTAACATATTCCCAGTATCAAGATAGTTCAGTCAAAATGTTAATAGAACAAATACCAATACCCATATACCCATTTAGCTTTGATCAGAGACAATCTAACCAAAGGCTTCTTAAAAAACCCTTAAAACATAATCAACAATGAGTCACCTGTCACAAAGCAGAACAGGAACATTCAATTCAATTTGTTTCCAGTCCTGCAATAAACACAGCATAAAGTAAAGCCTTCACTACGCCAAATGAGGATTCTTTTCATGTATAGAGGCCATCTGAGCTACAAAATTGTACATTTGGACATTAGAAGTATGTATCAGATTGTAGAAGGCTATAACCAGAAGTCTGGGCAGAACTGGAGGTCATGAAAAAAATAGGTTATCTGAACACAGGAATGAGAATAAGGTTTGGTTGTGTTTGTGTCAGGCATTTAAAGACATAAAATCTGAAACTGGATTATCAGCTCAAGATGAGAAAGAAAAGTAAGGAATAGAGACAAATATCATAAGACCCTGACTCAACCTGAAACTGAGAGAGGACCTAGCAGGTGAGTAATAGAGATGTAAGGCAAAGATTCCAGCAAGGAGGAAACTTGTGTTCAAGTATGATAAGGGGCAACTATACAAGATGTGACCCCTACAGCCATAAAAGAATTGACTTTGAGAGTAGGGTTGCCAGATCAATTATAGCATGCCTAGTTAAATTTGAATTTCAGATAGACGGCACAATTTTTAGTATAAGTATGTCCCAAATATTGCACGGGATCTGCTGTCAGGATTGAGGAATTTGTGGGACAAAAGGAGTTATTCACCTAATTCACTCCTGATGGCCAATTCCTCTGGCAGAGAATACTCTTCCTCTTCTTGTATGTCCTATGTCCAGCTGGTTGTACTATTACCCAGTTGACTCCCATTAAATCAACTGAAATATTACAAGGTTGTTGTTAGTAACAGATGGCTTGGACACTTAGTTGTGGAAGTCTAGATTCAGTTTCTCAGTGAAAGGAAGTCTGTTCTGGGTTTAAATCAAATCTGGCTGCATGTCTACGATTACTTTAGATAAATTTTTATACTTATGAGAAAAATCCTAAAAATTCATTTGATTAATTTTTGTGTTGAAATTTCTATGTGTAAGTATGAAAAGATTATTTTAAATGATGTAGTCTTTATTCTAATAGTAGTTTAGCCCTTTAAACTTGAGGTCTCTTTAATCAATAGAAATTGACAGAAATGGCTTTTAACTTTCTATTGATTTAGTATTGAAATTGCCATCTTCAAAGCTCTAAGGAATCTAACTTTAACCTCCATCAGTCGTTGATAAGTAAATCACTGGCTTTTGGAGAAATATTGGTACAAAGAACACAGGAAGGAACAAGGGATCTAGTTCCACAAAACAAGACATTTTAAGACTAATGAGGTCACATAAAAAGGACTCAAATGCCTTATTATAGGAGATGGGAATACAATTAAGCAATGACATACCTGGGTTCATAGAACTCAGAAAAGAGAGTGCCAGAAAAAAATAATTAAAAGTCATGTTATTGCTTTGAAAATTAGTATCTGTATTTTACTTTTTTAGTAGGAAATACAGGTGAAGTGAACAAATAAACCTAGATGAAGAAAGCTCTTGGTTATACGAGAAAGCAACTAATAGCGATAAGAATGAAATGAGTCATAGAATTAGTAAAATCATCATTATGGCACCACATATTGCTCATGGGGAACTGAATTTTCACAGAGTGTTAGCATAATCCTACATTGGTTACTTTCAAGGAGTAAGGGAAAAAGCTTAATTGTACAAGGAAGGGTCATATTGTCATAGCCTCCATTCAGTAGTGATTTACTGCCACTAACATTGGTCAACCAGATGTCCTGCCTCCTGCTGTCCTGCATTACAAAGTACACAATATCACAGAGAATGAATGCTAGTCAATAATGTTTTGGATGAATTTATCAAGCTTGCTGATCTAGCTGCCAGTGTGTAGAAAGGATTAAACTGAGAAAGACTGTGAGGACATAACCAGACAAATTCAGAAGGGTGAATATTTCTCTCAGGATATTTAGCTTTGGAATTTTTTTCTATAAGTTTGTGTCATGAATAAAGACAGGGGAAAGGAGGTGTACTGTACCAAAGTAATAGAGATATAAGAGTCATCATCACAAAATTCAATCCACAGTCATGGATTTGAATTCTGATTTGGATAAGACAATCATAGAGGAGATTTTTCAGACAACTGAGGAAATCAGATATTTCATAGAATAAAATTTATTTATTTATTTATTTTGAGAGAGACAAAGACAGTGTGAGTGATGGAGGGACAAAAAAGAGGGAGAGAGAGAATCCCAAGCAGGCTCCATGCTGTCAGCATGGAGCACTACGCAGGGCCCAATCCCACAAATCATGAGATCACGACCTGAGCCAAAATCAAGAGCAGGTACTGACCACCTGAGCCACCCAGGTGCCCTGAATAAAATTTCTGACATAACATGATGTACATAGTTTAAAAATATAATTGATGGTATGACCTGATTTTGGTAAAACTATAAAGGTAGAAGATCATATACAAAGAAAAAGATCTAGAAGCATCCATTGTGAGTAAATAGAGTCTCTTCTAGGGTGATGGTATATCATCACTGTCTTAGTTTTGTTGATCGCTATTTTATAACTTTATATAGTCAGTAGACAGCTTTTGAAATGGCAAAAATATTTTTTAATGTTTTTTAAAAATTTATTTCTGAGAGAGAGAGAGAGAGTGTGTGAGCAGGGGAGGGTCAGAGAGAGAGGGAGACACAGAATCCGAAACAGGCTCCAGGCTCTGAGCTGGCTGTCAGCACAGAGCCCAACCAGGGGCTTGAACTCACGAACCGCGAGATCATGACCTGAGCCAAAGTCAGAAGCTTAACCGACTGAGACACCCAGGTGCCCCAAAAATATTTTTAATTAAAATAAATATTCCTGATAGATACATATATCTACACTTTGAAGAAAAGATTAATCATTGGATTTTGCTTTCTAGAATTATGACTTAGGTTTTAAGCTGAATGCATTCTATTCAGTTTCTGAATGGTTCAAATAACATGTTTCTACTCCTTTTGATTTCACATGGTTTTCCAACCTAGCCTAGAAGAAATCTGTTCGAAATCCCTTGAGAAAACTCTATTTTCACTGAACTTTGATCCTACCAGAAGCAATATTTGTAAAGAGAAGCCTACTGCTTCTTTTTACAAATTCAGTCTGATGTTACATCAAAGAAATTCAGATAAACATTGGAGAAATAAGTTTCAAGTTCAGGATAAATTTCTAATTTAAACTTCTTAAAAGTTTTTGAAGCTTTTACATACCTATAACAAAAGTTTCAGGAAATATAATAAAATATAAGCTTAACCATAACAGCAATAACATTAGTAAAATTATTTAAACCTTAACAAGCTTCATTAATATGTTTAACAATAAATGAAAACTAAGGCCAAAAAACTTGAGTTGACTCAGAAACATGTAGAAGAGTTACAGTTCTTTTTTTTTTTTT